>NC_067399.1:14390239-14522739 GCF_016432865.1 Antechinus flavipes | reverse complement strand
TTCTGCTAAGGAAGTAGGAAGTGATAATATACGGATTAGTTGCCAAACTGCAATGAGTATACACAATTTTGAAATCCCAGAGGTTTACATTCTGGAAGTAAACTAGAAGTAAACATTCAATTTGCAATCTTCTCACCATCACAAAACTCATCTCTAACACTAGCACTGGTCATGAGAACATCTGAGTTTGTGAATCATAGAACATATTTAACAAAGAAAAATAAATTATTATTAACTCAAAGGTCAACAGAAAGATGCATATTGGGTACAAGTGGGTGGCAGTATGATATCAGTAGCAAAATGCATGGGAGACGTTACATTAAGGGCATCAGCAAGGGTACGTATGGTCCCAAAGGAGGTGGGTGGATTATAAAATGGAAGCAGATGGACAGCCAGTGTCTTCTACCTCAATATGTGAATAGAGCAAGAGACAGGTTGCCAGTGCTAGAGAAACATTCTGGACTGGATTTATGGGAAAATAGAAACAACATACAATGAGATATAACATCAGTGTTTCTTCTGTTTAGCTTTAAAAGCCCAAACCTCAAATACATGATGATTCCTTTAGTGATGCTTTCAGAATCGTAGAATTTCAGTGTTTTGCATCTACTTTAACAGTGAACCCCAAAGCATTCCCATTCCAACATGCCTAAAAGATTGTCCTCTAGGGTTTTTTTGGAGAAGATACCAAATCTGAAAATATCACATTCTGGTTTTGGATACATCTGGATATAAGGACATTTAGAAGGTCTTCATTTTCTGTAACTGACTAGAAATATCTATCTTCTACTTTGTTTTCCAAATGAACTCAATTTTCAGCAGAAAATCATTATGACCAAAAGGAAATTGACTTTCCACTGATATTGTAAAATCTAATACAATACTGAAGACATGCAGTTAAAATAAGAGTTTTGCTATTTAAAGATGAGTTTAGTAAGACATGGTAGACTGTTTTTAGGGAACTGGGGGTAAATATCAAACTACGGGTCAAGACATCCTCCTAGAAGAGTTGAATTTTAAAATTTTGGATTCTGCCAATCTGGGCATCATTTCTCAGCAGACACCAGACCACAATTTGTAGTCAATTCAAAGCACATGAGCATTGCTTGCAAAATAAAGCATATAAAGACCCATTTCTGAAGTCTTTCAGAGTGACTTCTTTGATGAAAACAGAAAAAAGCTTCTTTTTGTTTCGTAAACCTTCTATGCTCTTGAATTAATTGCTATTGATTCTTTCAAAGTGTTTCAATATCCTTCATATCCTTCTCTGGAAAAGTCATTCAAAACAACAGTTTTAAATTCTATATTCATTCAGAAGACAGGCCCACAAACACCTTCCCACATGTAAATTTATGTGTATATATACTGAGATGTATCCACAGATATAGATAGATATAGATATTACTTTAAACATCACTACATATGCATGTGTATATCTTTAAACATCATAATATGTGTATGTGTATATCTGTATGTCTATCTAAATATCTAATTGTATAACTATACATAGACATCCATATTATATATGTGTGTGCTTGTTTTTACTATTCTAATTAGGCTACCTAGCATTCAAACTCTGGTGCAGAGAGCTCTGCTCCATTGGGATGACCCCATTATTTAAAGACCAAATGTATGGGTGACAAAAAGACTATTTTTTGGAGAACTCAACAGGACAAGTGTAATGTCCAGACTAGCTTTCCGAAGGCCCTCCGGATGGGTCTGGTCTTAGCAAGATGGACACCATGAGGATAGTCAGGAATAGAGTTTAGAGTCTTTATTGTCTCCTTCACAGTCTGGGTGTGACCCAGTCTTGATCTTAATGGAGAAGTGCAGGAGGCAGGAGAGCTACCAGGAGAATGGTCAAAGATGGAATGTCACATTTCCAGTCATTTTAGCCCTTAAATACCTTGATAAGATTACATCATTACAGCACACTATGTATATGTGAACTAGAGAACCATTACATCACCATGCTAAATACTAAGTATATTTATAGTAAGTACATATACAACATATACAACATTGATAAAGTTGTGGACCAAAATGGTGCCAGTGTCAGAGGAGAAAATAGATAATATAGTAGAGATGGTAGAAAGTAGAAACTATACAGAATTTGTCAACTAATTGGGTATGTGAGTATGGAGTCAAAGAACTTGCCTTGTTGTGAGCCTTGGTGATTATAAAAAAAAAAAATGGTACCCTCAAAAATGATAGAAATTTGTAAAAGAGGGCAAGATTTAGTACATGAGAAAATGAGTAGTTTTGTGTTTAAGGTGCCTATGAAATATGAAGCTTGACATATTAAATAGGCAGCTAGAGATTAGAAAACAAAAACCGTGAAAGAAAGTTGGATAAGGACATCAGACAACCATGTGCATACAGATGGTGATTGATTCAATGGAAGTTTATAAAATTAATAAAGTAAATAGTTATGATAGAAGCAAAAAGTACCAAAAAGTGCTCCCTGAAGGACTTCATTCCTTTTTTTAAATTGGATGTGAGCTTCCTGAATAAAAAGTAAAAATAAAATTACCATATCAAAGAAAGTAAAATGTCAGATAGGTAGGAGAAGCAGGAGAGGAATATGAGGGAAAGACCACTAGAAGGGTGTACACTCAGCTGCCAAACCATTTTTTTTCTAAAGCATAGGTATGAACATATCATGTATATTTAGTCCCTCACAATATATTGTTTATGTTTGCCCTTAGATGCTTCTCTTGAGTCTTGTGTTTGAATTTCAAAATTTCTATTCACCTCTGGTCTTTACATCATGATCCTTGAAAGTACTTTATTTCATTAAATATTCATTTTTCTCCTTGGAGGATTATACTCAGTTCTGCTGGATAAATTATTCTTGCTTATATCTCTAGTTCATTTACATTCTAGAACATTATATTCAAAACTTTTTTTCTCCTTTACCAAGGAAGCTGCTAAATCATATGTGATTTGGGCTTTATAATATTCAATTGGTTTCAGTCTGCTTGCTTGCCAGAGTTTCTTCTTGAGCTGGTAGCTCCAGTATTTGGCAGCAATATATCTAAAAGTTTTCATTTGAGAATTTATTCCTGGGGGCAAACAGGGCATTATTTCAATTTCAATTTTGCCCACCAGACCTAAAAATATTGGTTCAATTTTATTTTATGTTTTCTTAAAATATGATGTCTTTGCTCATTCTTTAATCATCATTTTAAAACACTCAAAACTTTTAAAAGACCATATCTATCTAATCAATCATCCAGGTCAATTGTTTATCAAATGAGGTGATTCATATTTCCTTCTTTTGATTTTGTTTTATGTGAGTTTTTTGGTGGTTGTTATGTGGAAACATGACACAATTTTTACTCATTGTTTAATTTTCTTTGATTAAATTATCTTCTCTCCCTCCTTTTGTTAGTCAATAAGCATTTTCCTAAGCCTTCACTAATGTTCATTTTTTAAAATGTTGCCTAAATAATTTCCAGCTCTCCTTCCTTGCCTCCACATTGAGAAAGCAAGCAGTTTTATATAGATTCTACACATCAAGTCATCCAAAATAATCATATATTAGCCATGTTATGAAAGAAAAGAGAGACTAAGAAAGTGGGGAACCACAAAAATCATAAAGTTGGCTTTTTTTTTGGTTTTCTACATGCTTCAATCTGTTTTCGCATGCCATCAATTCTTCCTCTAGAGAAGGATAGTAGTTTTCACCCTAAGTCTTTTGGAATTATTTTGGATCATTCTATTGCTAAGACTAGCTAAGTCACTCAGAGATGAATATCATGAAATAGTGTTCTTACTGTGAGCTATTTCAGTTCATTTCACTTTGCATCAGTTCATACAATTCTCCCCAGGCATCTCTGAAAGCATTATGCTTTTTTCTTATAGTACGGTGGTTATTCATCACAATCATGTATCACAGCTTATTTAGCTATTACCCCATTGATGGGCATATCCTGTTTCCAAAAATTTGATACCACAAAAAAGAGTTGCTAAAGTATTTTTGCACATATATATTCTCTCTCTTTTTAAAAAAAAATTGTTCTTTTTGAAATACAAACTAGTAGTGGAATTTCAGGGTCAAAGATTATGTGTTGTTTTATTGCCCTTTAGACATAATTTCAAAGGTCCCTCCAGAATGTTTGGATAAGTTCACAATTTCACCAGTAGTTCACTTGTGACCCAGTTTTCTCAGAGGCCCTCTCCAACCTTTGCCATTTTCTTTTCTAAAATATTAGTCAATTTATTTTTTTTATTGAAGCTTTTATTTTTCAAAACATATGTGTAGATCATTTCACCAATCACCCTTACAAAAAGCTTGTGTTCAAAAATTTTCCCGTCTTTTACCCCAACCCCCTAGATGGCAAGTAATCCAATATATGTTAAACATGTGCAACTCTTCTATAAATATTTCCACAATCAAAAAGGAAAAAAAATGAGAAAAAATGCAAACAAACAACAAAGTGAAAAATACTGTTGTGATTCACATTCAGTCCCCATAGTCCTTTTTATGAGTATAGATGCCTCTCTCCATCAGAAGACCATTGGATCATCTGAATCACTTTACTGATGAAAAGAGCCATATCTGTGAGAATTGTAATCATATAATCTTGCTACTGATGTGTACAATATTCTCTTGCTTCTACTCACTTCAATTAGCATCAGTTCACATAAGTCTCTCTAGGCCTCTCTGAAATCATCCTATATTAACCAATTTTAAAGTGTGACATGATACCTTGGAGGGTTTTCCCTTTTAATGAAACATTTTTTTTCCCTAATCAATAGTGATTTGGAGTATTTTTCATAAGTTTATAGCTAGCTTTTTTTTTACTTCTGAAAACTCCCTGCTTATATCCTTAAATCATTTCATGATTAGTGAATGAGTCATATTTTGAAAATAAATTTGACTCAGTTATCTGTATTTTTTTTTAAATGAGCCTTTATCACAGAAGCTTCTTATAATTCTCCTCCACCCTCACTTTCTTTTTTTTCATTCTAATCTTAACTACAATGGTTTTGTTTGTGTTAAAGCTTTTTTAGTGGATGGTATCAAAATTATCAATGAAAGTCATAAGATGTTCTTTATTCCTTTTTTGTTCATTAATTCTTCCCTGATGCATAAATCTGAAAGACAAAATATTCTATTTTCTCTATTTTCTTATGATATTACCCTTTATGTCTACATCATGTATGCATTCTGACCATAACTTCATAAATGGTATGAGATGTTTATCTCTAGTTTTTGTTAAACTGTTTTTTTCTAGTATTTTTTGTCAAAAATTAATTTGTTATCCAAATCTAGCATCTTTGGCTTGTTAAACACCAGGCAGAGAGTCTTATGTATTAATCTACTCTAATAATAAACTACTCAATTTTTTTTCCAGATTGTTTTGATGATCACTGCTTTGTCTTTGAAATTCAGTACTGCTAAGCCATCTTATTTTTTTGTTTGTTTGTTTGTTTTATTTTTTCATTTGATTCTGAGTATTTTGATCAATATGGCATAGAATTAGCAAATTAATTTTAATAGAATAGTAATTTTATTGTATTAGCTTGACCCATCCATGACCAATTAATATTTCTGCAATTATTTAGCTCTAACTTTATGTGAAAAGTGTTTTGAAATTATGTTCATACACTTTCTGGGTTTCTTTTGGCAGTTTATCTTCTAAGGAATTTATATTTTTTGCAATTACTTAAATGGAATTTCTTTTTATATTTTTTCCACTAGATATTTTTGAAAAGTAGAAATCTTGATTATTTATGTGGATTCATTTTGTTTCTTGCAACCTAGCTATGGATTTATTATTTAAATAAGTTATTTTTAGTTGATTATCCAAAATTAACTATATTATTATTTCACCTGAGAATAACAATGTATTGTTTCCTCATTTCCTATTCTCACTACTAATTTTTTGCCTCATTGTTGGAGCTAGAATACTAGAACAATATTAAATTAAAGTGATGTTAATAGTTATTTTTGCTTCACCCCCGATCTTATTTGGAAGGCTTCAAGCTTATCCTTATTATAGATATTGGTTGCTGATAGTTTTAGATAGATACTACTTAAAATTTCATGAAACACTTCACTTTGCCTATGCATTTTTAGGGTTTTTAGACTGTTAGCATCATATTTTATTCTGGTTTTTAATCCACTTTTCTCTCTGTATAAGTTAATACTATTCACATTCACCTTTATGATTATTAACTATATATTTCTCTCCATTATATATTGCCCTTTTTAGCTTTCTCTCCATTTTTACTTTCTTTCCTCAAAAGTCTGTTTTGATTCTGATCAGTCTCCCTTAATCAATATTGTCTTCTGTTTTTCTTCTATTTTCTTATTTTTTCTCATCATTTTTTTTTCTGAATATTAAGATATATTTCTATACCACAACAAGCATATATGTTACTTCTTCTATGAACCAATTCCAATGAGAGTAATGGTCAATCATTGTCTGCCATCCCTTTTTTTTTCCCTCTTTTTATTTGTTTTCCTTTTGCATATTTTAAAAGTGGGATTTATTTCCCTCTTTCTTTCTCTTCTTTCCTCCTTATGTTAGCATGTCCCTCTTTTCTCCCATTAATTTCATTTTTTTAAAAAACATCCCTTCATTATCATCTTATACCTGTAACCTCTCTCTCTCTCTCTCTCTCTCTCTCTCTCTCTCTCTCTCTCTATATATATGTGTGTGTGTGTGTGTGTGTGTGTGTGTGTGTGTATTACTTCTACCTTTCTTAAACATTAAAAAATTCTTAGGATTTTTAACAATTGTCTTCCTCTGTGAGGACCTGAACATTTTAATCCTATTTGTTCTCTTGTGTTTTCTCTTTTATACTTACATTTTTATGCTTCTTTTGATTCTTGAATACAAAAGTTAAATTTTCTATTCAGCTTTGGTTTTCTATCCAGAAGGCTTAAAGGTTTTCTATTTTATTAAATATTTATTTTTCCCCTGCAGAGTTATACACAGTTTTGCTGGATAGGTTATTCTTATTGTAATATTAGCTCCCTGTTTTCCAAAATATGATTTTCCAAGTTCTACAGTCACTTTTCATTATTGTTTCTTTATGTTCCATGGAATCATTAGCTTCTATTCACTTAATTTTATTTTCTTAAATATTTTCTTCCATGACCTTTGGTACCTTTCTCCACTCCCTTCCCTCCCAATTTGGCCAAATTTGCCTTTTCTTGTTTTTTAAATTTGTTTTATTTGAAAAAAATGGAGTAAGAAAAGCAGAAAAGAGAAACAAAACAAAACAAAGCAAAACAACAGAGAACATTGTCATGTTCCCAACAGAATATCAAGAAGGATTCAAAATATATAATAACCAATTACTAGATCAAGAAAGTATTTGTAATAGTAGAAGAAATTATATTCATAAATGTCTATTTTTTCTTTACTTCCTTGTAAATTGTTCTTTGGTTGTCTCCTACACATCGTATTTACTTTCTTCTATTCCCCACTTTCATGACACTTGCCACCTAGAAGCAAGGTGCAGTTAAATATAAAGATATATGTATGTAAACAAGTATAGATACATACACACATACACACACATACACACCCCACAAACATCACATCTTTCCTATTCCAGAATTAAATTCTGCTCCATAACTTGCCCTGCTATTATTTAATCTCCTGCTACTCAAGGATCCTTCCCTCTTTTTCCCTTCTACTCCTTCTCCCTTATTTCTTTCTGGATTTTGGAAGGTGCTAAATCCTTCATAGTATATAGTATATATGTAGTGTTGCCTATTAAATCCATTTCCTATTTGAGTAGGTTTTCAGAACAATGAGCCCTCCTCCCTCCTCTAATGCCTCTTTTCTATTCTTCCTCTACACCTTCATTTGTTTAATTACCATTTTTACCTTAAATCTGCAAATCTTTCTTTTGAGCTACCCTATTGCTGATGTGAATCTTAAACATATAATATACATTTTTAAAAAATAATATAAACACTTTGTCCAGGTTTAAAAAGTTTTTTCTATGTTGACTTACTTAAAATTGAAATTTGATAGTGGAGTTTATATTTTAATTTTTCTCTTAAGTTCATGTGTGGCTGATAAAAAGTCCTGAAAGTCTGCAAATTCATTGAAGGTCCATTTTTTCCTCATTCAAAATTATAGATAATTTTACTGGATATGATATTTTTGGCTACAGACTTAGTTCTTTTAATTGATAATAAATAGGATTCCAGGACCTGTTTTCATTCATTTTAGTTGCTAATAAATCTTGTACAAATGCTAATTGTAGCTCCAGAATATTTGAATTATTTGTTTCTTGTTTCCTAACAAAATTTTGTCTTTTATCTGGAGAGTTTCAAAACTTGGCAATAATATTCCTTTGTGTTTTGTATAAAGAATCTCTTTGAAGTGGTAATCAGTAGATTTTATTTTTCTATTTCTACTTTCCCCTCATGTATATATCACTCTATGACAATTTGCTTGATTTCATGAATTATTGTATAAAGGTTCTTTCTGACAATCACAATTATTCTTAAATTTTCTCTTCTTGATCTGTTCTTCATATTTGTTATTTTCTTATGTTACACATTCTGTTCTAGTCTCTCATTCTTTATAATCTATTTTGTTGTTTCTTGGTCTCTCATAGCTTCACTGCCTTCTCTTTCCCAAATTTTCAAATTTTCCCTAATTTTCAAAGAATTATTTTCATATTTGAGATGTGTTACCTCCTTTTCTAGTTGGTTACCTTCTTTCCATAATCTTTTTCTTTTTCTTGGATTGTGTGAGAACCCTGAAACTGAAGGGAGGACCCTGAAAAACACATTCTCTCCCTACCTCTCTCCCTTCTCCCCCCCACCCCTGACTTTGGGTGGAAAGCTTGGGAAACTCCCTCACAGAAGTTCTCCTCTGAAAGAGGAGCCACAGGGAATTAAGATAAAGTGGATTCATTAGACCAAGCTGGAGATTGAGATTTTTATGCAACTCTATTGAGTTAGAGATTAGTCCATCATTCAAATGGAAAATTTCTATTCAATTACAAAAATCTCTTTTTGATTCCAACTGCTCCCCCAACCTCCAGCCAAAGTTTCAATTATAAAAAAGAGGCAATTTGGGACTCAATCCTTGCAGAGGGCCAAAACCAGGAATGATGCCAAGGAACCTCTCTCTCCCCTTGGCATAGCTGCTATTCTCTGCCCTCTGAAAAGACATTCTCTTTTCAGCTTTACTCCCTCTTTATCTCTCTCACCTCTTTCTCTAACAGGACCTTATTCACCTCTCTGTCTGAATTTCCCTACTAGAATCTTTGTGCTAGAAGATTTCTCTGCTAGGTCTTTACTTCTCTCTGTCTGGACCTGCCACTAAGGAAGTCAAAAGATGACTTCTCAGTTATAATAATAAACTTCTTTTTGTAAGTTAAACTTTTCGGGTTTATGGACCTGCACAGACCAGAAGTGGGTTCCCACAATTCCCTGCCTTGTCCTGAACCTCATCATTTGCCTCCCTGACCAGGAATGGAGGAGAGCTGAACCTCATCAGGATGACTTTTAGGTTTTTTGTTTGTTTGTTTTGTTTAGTTTTTCCTCAGTGTCTCTCATTTGATTTTTATATTCTTTTTTTACTTCTATAAATTCTCTCTGGAAAGAGCTATTTCAAGTTACTCATGGAGGTAGAAGCTTTTTTTTTTTTTTTTTTTTTTAACTTCAGTATCCTCCTCTGAAGATGGACCTCAGTCTTCCTTGTTCCACAATATGTTACAATGGTGGGGTTCTTTCTTCTTTGCTGGTTCATATATTTTAAGGAGAGGTATTAATGTTATCACCTTAAGTCTGCGAGTTGGGGAGATTGTGCCTCAAGTTTCCTTTCATCTCCACACTCAAAATCCACTTTCCAAAGCCCAAACCAAGACTCCATCCTTCTTCAAGTACCCATAACCAGCAGAGTCTCTGCTCCACTGCCTTTGCTAAGGCTGTGATTCAGCCACATAGGTGGGCCTGGAATTCTCAATCAACCTAATTTCTTTTCACCTTCCCAGACCCACATTCTGATTTGATAAATAATCCAAGATATATGTTTCTGTGGTTCCTGCTGAGGTTCCAGTGACAGCCAGCTAACCCTGAGCTCCCCACTTGGAGTTTCTATGGAGCTAGCCCAGAGGTGTCTGCACTTCAGATAGGTTAATCCCCAGCCTAGAGTCTTTCTTCAGATCTTCTGGGCTATATCAGAAAAGCCCCTGTTCTGCTCCAAATTGTCTTGATTTTGTATCAATCTATGTTCACCTTGAGGCACAAATTTGTTTTATTTGTAAGGGAAATTGGGAGAACTTGAAAGTTATCAACTTAATCTGTCAAGTTCCCCAAATTTTCTTTTTAATGAGTAGTTTTCTTCAGGGAAATTTTATATCTCTTTTACCATTAGGTCAGTTCTGGTTTTTTTAATTATTATTATTTTCTTTAGTATTTTTTGTGCCTCTTTAACTGTGCTGTTAATTTCCTTTTCATATTTTTCTTGTATCACTCACTTTGATTTTCTTTCCTAATTTTTCTTCTATCACTCAGCTCTTTTTTTTAACGTGTACATGAAATCTTTATGGCTTCTGTCCAGTTCACTTTTTTTTCTTTAAGGTTTTACTTGTAGCTTTTTCTTGTTGTCTCTTAAATTTTTGTCTTTTTTTTTTTTTTTAAGAATCTCAGTGAAAGAGATCCTATTGTTTTTTTTTTTTTTTTAATATCAAGCAAATTCACTTTTAGAAAGCTTTTCTCTTCTGTGGTTCCTGCTGAGGTTCCAGTGACAGCCAGCTAACCCTGAGGTCCCCACTTGGAGTTTCTGTGGAGCTAGCCCAGAGGTATCTGCACTTCAGACAGGTTAATCCCCAGCCTAGAGTCTTTATTCAGATCTTCTAGGCTATATCAGAAAAGCCCCTGTTCTGCTCCAAATTGTCTTGATTTTGTATTTCCCCTTATAATTTTCCTTTATATTTAATTTCCCCTTATATTTAAAATAAATCTGCACTTTTTTGTTTGCGTGCTATTTTCACACATCATCTTTATTTCTAGCCTTCTGTCTCAATCATGAAGCCATTTCCTCTTCAATATGAAAATCATGTATATGATTACACATCCCTATGGTGTCTTTGCTTAATCTTTTCTTTTCCTGGATAATTTCTAATGATAAAAATCAACAGCTAATCATATTCTCATCACTGTTAAGAGCTTCTTTTTTGAGGGGCACAGATTTCCATTTTTCTTTTTGTGATGGATTGGTTATTCTATTTAGTTCCCCTTAATTGTCATTAGCTCATTGTTACCATTGTTCTAACTCATTTTTTTTGTTTGTTTTATCAAACTATCTTATAAGCAGAAATCTAATTATCTAACTAAATCTATCTAAACTTCATAGGCCTTAATTGTTTTGTGTGTGAAGAAGAAGCGTAGAGTAGATAGTACTTAATGACTTTTTCAACTCTTTTTCTATGCTGCTATGTGTTACTCTGGCCAAGCCCCTTGTACTTTTCTCTCTGTGTTTTCTGTAAAAATTACATAGTTATATTGAATGTCTTCTGAGGGCCTTTTTAAAAATCTGTGATTATATCTTATATCTCCTTGCTACGAATCTTCATCATGTATCTCTATTTTCTCCTGACTATTTAACTCTTTCAAGTACAATTCAATTCTTTATAGAGAACAGACTAAATTCAACCGGAACAAAAAGTACATACTTCATACCAGGGACAATTTCTATCTCCATGGTCCTTTAGTAAAGTACAAGTTTCATGTGATGGAACAGCTGCTGTTATCTTTACTCATTTAAAAATATATATGATTTCAACCTCTGCAACAATTGATATATCTAAAGTGTACTATACTATGGTTGTACCTGTCATTTTTATTTGCAAGTGTTTATCCTTTCTCCTGAAATGTTAGAGTTGCTATCACATGAACCCCCTGAGGAAATCACCATTTTAAAGATAAACACATCTTATTATTATGGTTTCTCCTTCTCTTTCTCCTCTTCCTCCTCCTCCTCCTCTTCTTCTCCTTCCCCCCCCATTTCTCACTCTCACTCTCTTGCTCTGTCTTTCTCTCTCCCTCTGTGTGTTTGTACATGTGTTTCTGTCTCTCTCTGAAAGTCTCTGTCTCTCTCTGTCTTTCTCTCTTTGTCTCTTTCTGTGAGTCTGTTTCTGTTTCTCTGTGTCACTCTGTCTCTGTCTCTGTATGTCTGTCTCTCTCTCTGACTCTACCTATCTTTATTTTTGTTTCTCTAATTCACTGTCTTTGTCACTTTTATGTCTGTCTATATTTCTGTCTTTTTTATGTAGATCATACTTATGTCATATCAATAAAGACAATGTATAGTAGAAAGGAGAAGAGAAGAACTAGAAATATTCTAGACAATCATAGTAGATTCTTCCATCACTGAAAAATTTGAAAAACATAGGAAATGAAAACATGGGATAAAGTGTCTTGAAGACAGATACAATACTAGATAATTTTGTGGGCCAGGATTTGCATTCCTTTTTTTTTTCTGAGCCCAAATTTAAACTTTAATTTAATTTAAACTTAAATTTAATTCTGGTTCTGCTCTGCCAATAAATATTTCCTTTCATAAAGTCATAGACTAAAGAGAAGGGATGGTTCTCAGAGGACTTACAATTCAGTTCCCTAATTTGACAGATGAGGAAACGTATATACAGAAAATCAAATTAATTACTCAAAGTTACAAAGGTTATAAAATAACAGAGCTGGGATTTGAACTCAGGGCCTTTGATTTCACACCTAGCATTATTTCCACTAGAGCACATTGTCTTTCAAAATTCAACTATATAAATATTTATAGGAAGATTATTGAATGTCAGTTACTCTTTCAAAAATTGGAGATAGAAGAAAATCACAATTCTTCTTGTCCCTAAGGAAACTCAAGAAATACATTAAGTTAAATGTGAGAAAACACCAAGCTAGAGATCTTAATTAATTATCTATGCTTATTAATTAAAGATGTATCAAAAATGAAGTGAAAAAAGTATACTTTCCATCAGGAAGCTTATATTCTTCTGAAAGCGAGGATAAGGCAAGTAAAAGAAAGAAAATATAAAATATATTCACAAATAAAGACAAGGCAATTTTTAGAGAATAAGAGAGTGGATAATTGAGGAAGACCAAAAATAGTCTTTAAGAAGAGATAGCCCCTCAGCTATACTTCAAAGAGAATGAGACATGCAAGATAAGATGGTCAGCAGGGTATACATACATTCCACACCCAGAGGGTGGCTTTGGTTAAAGTTTCAGAGGCCAGAGACATAAGAAAGAATATTAATTATGGGCAAGACATGATAAGCAGCATCCACATGGTGTTTTAAGGATTATAAAGCACTCGAAATTTAAATGAGGAAAAAAAAAAGCAAAGCTCTCAGGAAAACTTTGTGTACAACACCAATACTTTGATGGTGATTAAGATTAAAATATGTCCCATTCACGATGCCAAATGCCCATCAGAATCCAGATTATGAGAATCATCTTAGATTTGACCAAAATTTAATATTGCTAATTTTTGTTTTTTTGTCCAATTGCAAGTTATGCAGGCCATTGGCTTGCTGTGAAAAAAAGAAAGAAAAAATAAATTCGGGTCAGGAATTTGGGCTCAATTGCTCTCTCTGACACTAACTATGATCCTATACAGTTTATGTAACAGTTATGCCTTCAGTTTTCTCATCTGCAATATGAACAGATTGGCTCAGATGACATCTAAGATTCCTTTAAGCTCTAAAACCATGATGCTTTGGTCCTGGCTCTCCCACTTAACAGCTGGTCAGTCTTGATGATGCCATCTCACCTCCTCACATCTTAATTCCCTCTAATTTTATAAACTGTGTAATGAGGCGGTTAGGCTAGCTTATTCCTACAGTGTGGTCACAAAGGTATGATCCTAATTTATGAATGATGTTTGGAGTAATTCTTTAGTGTGATACTGAAGGGAGACAAGGGCAATCATATTCAAAGTAAAAACTATGAATGATGCTTCCTCCTGTGCTTTTAAAGGAGAGCAGCCAGGATTTCTCTGTCTAATTTCTTGGAACTTCTAGTGAAGTTCAAGGATCCTGTATTTTCTGGAAAGAAAGAGAATGGTAGCCCCACATATCAGGAGATGATCAATAAATAAGCCTATTTCTGGACTGAGGGAATTCATACAATACTAAGAATTAAAGGTTAGTCAGCTCTTGGCTTGGAGTTGATCAGTGATCTTATACTTCCTGGGATCTCCTGGGGCAGTCTTAGAGCAAAATAAATAACTACAAATACTAAGATCTGAAAATGACTGGGAGGGAGTTATCCTTTAAAAGGAGCACAAGCCCATTCCAGGGAACGGGCTGGTTTATGAATTTCCATACTTATAGGATAGAATAATTACTGAGCCTGGGCTCTTATTTACCCAGTGGGCATTGCCATTGGAGGAAGCCACCTGTCTAGCAACAAATAAGGGCTCCCTTGGGGAATATTCAGTTTTACACACTGATCCATTTGCTCTCAGTAAATGGCTTCAATGGCTCCCTATTTCCTCAAGAATGAAATACAAACTTTTCAGGCTGGCATTTAAAGCTCTCCCCAGCCTTCCTGGCTCCAAAACTACCCTTTCAGACAGATTGTGCATAACTCCCTGTTATGCTGTCTGCCTTCCAGACAAAGTGGTCCACTTGCTGTTCTATAAAACTGACACTCTCTGTCTTTGCCTCTGTACCTTTGTAACAGCTGTCCCCTGTCTCTTGAAGAAATACTCTTTTTCTTGCTACTTCTTAAAATACTGAACCTCCTTCAAGACTCATCTTACATGTTATATCCTATGGCAAGCCTTTTCTTGAGTTAGTGGCTGTTGCCTTTTTATCCTTAAATTATATTATGAACATTTTAGTTTTATTTCCCAGGAGAATGTAAGTTCTTTGAAGAGATAGACTATTGTCTTTTTTATTTATATGTAACTCCAATAAGTGACTAAGCACCTTTCATTTAGCAGTTATTTCATAAATATACTATTAAATTAGGTAGAAAATAGATATCTGAAACTCTTTTTATTTCATTAATAGTCCAACTTTTCAAAATAGCCTCTTTATGGTATGATCAGTCAACACAATTTTCATTAAAATAATCAGCCAAGTCATAGGACCATAAAATAAATTTCAGTGATTATTTAGAATGAACTTCTCTTCTTAAGGATAAATAAACAAAGGGCCCAAGAATACTGCCTATGATCACATAATTCAGGGGTCCTCAAACTGTGGCCCACGGGCCAGGTGCAGCAGCCAAGCAAGTTTATCCCCTCACCCAGGGCTATGAAGTTTCTTTATTTAAAGGTCCACAAAACAAAGTTTTTGTTTTTACCATAGTCTGGTCCTTCAACAGTCTGAGGGACAGTGAACTGCCCCCTATTTAAAAAGTTTGAGGACCCCTGAATAAATAATAATCACAAGAGATATGATTTGAACTTGGAATTATGTTCTTAGTATTGAGGTTCTTTCAGGCATAATAGGAGAACAGCTACTGATTCCAGTTATTATGAATATATGCAAAGTGATATAAATGTAATATCCCACATGGAAGGACAAGGAGCCTGCTTTTAAGAGATTAAAGATGATGTAATGACATCTGAGACCATGGAGAGTGTCTTGCAGACATTTTGGAGCATAGTTACTCTGTAACTCTTTTTCTGTGCACTTAATATATGTGGAAGAGAGAACATTTTGATTGATTGAAGCTGTGATTTAAGATGGATTTAAAAGTGATTAAACAAGAACAGTCTTATTTTGCTTGTATTTTTTTTTTTGGAGGACTTCTTTGTCACTCCTATCTTTTTTTTTTTTTTTTTTTTCCCCTGGATCATGATCCTAGTCACATACCCTTTCACACTGGAAAACCCCTTTGTTGTACTTACCCTTATTTCCCATTAACGAATTTCTCTTTAAGCCTCTATTTTGGAAAGATAAATAGACTGATCATTCTTCACTCATCTCCAAGCTCTACTTTTAATTTTTCAGCAATTAATACCTTACGCTTACATGATTAGCTTATATTGCTACCCCACATGTTTTTCAGCTTCCTTTTGTTCAGTCTATCCCCTTGAGAGAAGTTGTCTTCTTTTTGCTTCTTCTATTTGCATCCCAGTTCTTATTACAGTTTCTGTGGATATAGTGAACACTTAATATGTGTTTATTATTTTTCCTTACCTCATCTTGATACTGCCTGGTGATAGTAGACACACAATGCTACACAAAGAAAGACCTTAAACTTCCTGATCCAACAAAGATTTAAGAAGGGTAGTATGGATCTCATTCCTTGGCTTTGCATTTTTATTTAAATTTCAACAAAAAGAAGGTGGAGAGCATGTCCTTGGTAGGTTTGAAAGGTCTAGCAATCAAGTCTATGGCAAGGTTTGCACCCAGGTGTTTATGTTGAGGTCATAAGCAATGAAATATTTATTTCAGTGTCTAGGATAGCTGTTGCTGACATAAAGGCATACCTAGTATCACTGCTGTATTTGAAAGTAGAATTTCATCTGGGATTTGAGGGGAGTCAGGAAAAATCAGAAAATGAAGATAAAGAAGGAATTACAAGAATAGATGATATACAGTACAATTGCTTATAATAGGGAGATGGAACTTACTTTGCAAGAAAAAAAATATGAACCAATACACAGAAAATCAAGTATGTGGAAGAGAAAAGGGCATAAGAAGAATGAAATGAAATTTTGAGAGCTTATGAGGTTGCAAAATATAATATTAATAAAGAAGGAAGGAAAAACCCAGGGTACGGCCTTGAGGGACACTCAGGATTAAAAGATTTGGTTTGAATGAAAATCGAGAAAAAAATAAATGGGAAGGAATTGTAAGACATGCGGCTAATATATTAAACATACTTCACAAATATTATAGGATTGAATTGGTCCCAGTCAGTTATTAAGTAAGACAAAAGATAACTATCTCTGAGAACTGTTCTTGGCCTGAGGATCTTGAAAGAACAAATAAAACTTCCAAAATTGCCTAATTACCTTCTTAATAGTAGGTAAGTATTATATTATTTTGCAGGAGACAAAGATGAGATATTCTGGGTAAAATTCTAAATCTCATCATCAAAAGGATGGTTTTTGAAAATTTAGAAAGTGAACCAGGGATCAGCAAAACAAAACAAAGCAATAACAATAACAACAAAATATGAACTTAAAAATGGATTCTATCAACCTAATGCCATTGTTTAATTGACAAGGTTCATGACCTAGTAAATCAAATAATATTGTAGATTTTGTTCATATAGAATATATAAAAAATAATTAGACAAAGACTCTCATTGGAAATTTGTGGATAAGGTGGAGAACTATAATCTAGGAGAGGATATTATTGAAAAAAAAAACATAATCTCGAAGAGAATGCTATTTGGAAAAATTAATCCAAAAAGAGGCTAAAAGAGGTAGCTACTAATATAAATAAGACCAACTACAAGGGAGGTCTAAAGGGGAATAGTTCAGATTTTATTTTAAGGAATATTTTAGCCAATGATTTGGATAAAGGCAAGAAGGGAATCATTATCAAATCCATGTGTCAGAAAGCCTTTTAGTTATACACGATAGTTATTATTGACTCATAAATTTAGATAAGAAAAATACCTTCAATTTTATATGGTTCAATGTCTTAATCTTAATAGGTAGAGAAAGAAGAGCAGGGAAATTGAATAAATCATATGATGTTGCAGAATGAGTAAATTCTTATAGTGGGATTTGAGCTTTCACCAAGAGCCAGTTATTTTTTCCACCACTGTACTAAGCCAAAGTCCCAAAAGACTCCAAAATGATCTCTACAAGAGAAAAAAAAAATGGACCGATTAGATTAATTTTTTTCCAAAAAATCCTTCATGAAATAGAAAGAGGAAGATGCTGGAGACATAGTTAAGTAACAATAATAATAACTCATATTTATATGGTGCTTTAAAGTTGGTAAAGTGCTTTACCTATCTTACAACATTTGAAAATGCTTTTATTATTATAATGATATGAAGCTTTTATTATCATTTTATATATAAGGCGATAGAGACTGAAAGAGTTAAGTGACTTGTTTTAAGATCACTGAAATTCATGGTCTGAAGCATGATTTGAATTCTGTTCTGATTAATAAGAAAGCAACTTTAGTAAATTGCAATCTCGATAGAAATCCATAAATGCATTGAAAGCATAAAACTGTAATATTTAAAGAGGCACTGTAAATGAGGTCTTTGATATTTCCAAAGTCATTTATTCTATTGCTAGGTTCATTTCCATCTTACATATTGTAAGTAGACATTCATTAATTGGAAAGCAGTCAGAAAAAAGCATTCAGGATAGTGTTTAGAAATAAGGATTGTTTGAAGCAACTACATGGTCTATCTATTGAATAAAAAGGTTAAGGAGAAAGTTAAATCTGATTTTTAAAAGATGACAATATATATACAACATTATATAGTACACATCACACTAATGATTCATATTATTAGGCTTACAGGCTACTAAATCATACCCACTTTTCCCTTTGCTGATTACATATGAGATCTAAACCTTGTGTTTTATTCATGCACTGAGGCACACAGGAGATTATACCTCACTTATGTGAGATATATAAATTGAAAGTGTTGCTGTGATTCCTAATCCAAAAGAGTGCCTTTTCTCCTATATGACTCCTATCTTATAGGGAACCTTAGAGTAGAATTGAAGTCAATGCACACAATTGGACAATGAATCTGCTAATTAATACTTAATAGAGACCTTAAATTATAGAAGTCTCAATTGAGAACATTTGGAGTTTGAGATACATAAAATCAAATAGAGACAGACAGACACAGAAAGAGAGAGACAGAGACAGAGACAGAAAGAGACAAAGAGAGACACAGTCAGAGAGACATAGAGAGACAGAGTCAGAAACAGTGAGACAGAGAGAGACAAGGAGAGATAGAGCGAAACAAAAAGACATTGCATACCATTGGAAAAAAGTGAGTCATAATAGTTATTGTATACTTCATTTTTTTTTCTTTGACACGTGTCATCAACATTAGTTTAACAAAATATTGTTATGACCACAACTTCTGCCTTCTTTTCTTTCCTTCCTCCCTCTCTACCTTCCTTCCTCCCTCCCTCCCTTTCTTCCTTCCTCCCTCTCTTCCTTCCTTCCTTTCTTCTTTGCTTCCTTCTTTTCTGTTTCCTTCCTCCCTTCCTCCCTCCTTCCATCTGTTCTTGGAATGGTGAATGTTGAAAACTATCTTTGCATATATTTTGAAAATAAAAAGCTATTATTAAAAAAAAAAAGACTTGCATTTTTACCATGTGCTTTGGCTGTCCAAATGAAGCCAAGAAAAATTATTTCATACAGTTCTTACCCTTGCTATTTGGCTATCTTGTCAGCTAGTCATTTTTAAGTATGTGGATGATATTAGCCAACTCCTGAGTGTTTCTGTACTCATCAAGCTGTGATTGTGAAGATGCAAGGACTGCCAGCTGTCTGAGTTACTTTGCCATGTTCACTCGCTACTTCAAGTTACCTTAAATGAATAATAGCAAGGCCATGTCTCAGGAAACATTGTGTTGGACTGGAATTGGTTCAGGAATTCCCATCAGAAGGACATTATTTTTTATGGCAGCATTATCCCAAAGTAGGTATCATTTATCCTCTCAGATGTGATGCCTTCTATTGAAAATAGGAAATAGTAAATGTTCATGCAGGAAATTCATTTCATGGGCTGGTTCTTAATCTAAAACTTTTCAAACCTCAAAATTCTCGATAAGTGTCTTTTATTTTTCAGTATTGTATGATTTTTTTTTATTTTGCTAGTATCAATCTTTTGGCTTTTGAAACTTGACATTGTAAATTCCACATACCACTTTCAAAACTTTATAATCATTTCTCGAATATTAAACCTATTTCTTTTTAAAGTTGTGCTGGTTGTTATGACTTCACAAATGCTGTCCATGCTTAAGTTCTTACGTTATTGTTTGTATCTAACATCAAATTTCTTCAGATTATTAGTTTGCTTTCTAATAAATGGTTAAGAATGAGAGAGAAAGAGTGAAATCAAGAGAAAACAATAAAAAATATAAGATGGGTGGGTAAGAAATTTAATATTAAGCTTCAATCTTTGATTTTTTAATAGGGTCAATAGTCCTAGAAAAAAAAATGAATTGGGGGGAGGGGATTCTAAACAAAAAATCAAATACATGTTAGCGGGTACATGCAAGTTAGGGGGGAAGGAATGGGGCAGAGTGTCAAGAATATGAAAGGGCTAGACAAAAGTATATGCAAATAGTTATAATTGCATAAAAATAGTATAAATGATTTTTACAGATATTTAGACACATACACAATTATGCTAAATGAAAGTTTTTACTTAATCATAATGAATTCATCACAGTTCTGGATAAAGAGTAAGTCAAACAGATTATATCTGAATCCTTAGGATTGTTTCTTTCATCTCACTGCTGACTTATATCCATGAAGCTCTTTTATTCATTTTCGGAGAAATAACAATTGTGTTGGACTTTGGGGGAAAATATCAAGTTATATTCCTAATGTTCTCTCCATTACTATTCTTTTCTTTATATTCCTCAGTTTTGCTTTTTATTATACAAAATCCTCTACTGAGATTGAATTTTTTGGGGGAGAGAAATAACTCACAATTCACTAACTATACTGAAAAACTGTCAGCTACATAACTGTATCATGCCTATTTTTGCCCAAAAGGTGAAACTCTTAGTATTGAAAAATAAATATTGAAATGCAGTATTATCTCACCAGGCAAACAAATAATCAGAGTGTGTATGGAAGCAATACAATGAACCAGTCCAATGAATAAACATTTTAAAATGAAAATGGAAAATAAGCATAAGACCGACAGTATCTCTTCTGGAAGAGAACAATATAAGCAGTGTCCTTTTGCAATGAATGGAGTCGATCGCATATCCTTCATGGGAACCTAATCCTTCAAACTGTGTGATTCATTTTCAACTGAAATAACTTTATTCCATTCCAATTCTGAATGTCTGACAGCTGATGCTAAGCTTTGTAGTTCAAATGTCTGGAAACATCCTCAGTTCAAAAACTCAGTACTAGAGTTTAGAGACTAAATATGCTGAGATGTAGGCCATCAAATTTGAAAGCTTTTCTCTCTAACCACTTTGGATAAGTCACTACTCTCTAGCTCTTGTGGGTCATGATTTCTTTGGTGAAAGAATTGAAAAATGAGAAGTTATGGAAGGACCCTTCTCCTTCAATTCTTCTGTAATTCTATGTCTCTCTTCCTAAAAGCCCATTTCCAAAAGGTAGTGCTAGGTCTAGAGTCAAGAAGAGCTGAATTGAAATCTGTGACACTGAGTGATTTATATAGCTATTGCCTGCCTCAGTTTCTGGTAATAATATAATACAAACTACCTCAGAAGAGTGTTGTGAGGTTCATGTGAGAAAGTTATAAAAGTGGTTACCACAATGCCTGGAAAATGGTACTTACTTTCTAAATAATTATTCTCTTCTCTTCCTTCCCACTTCTTTGTCTAGACTTGAGGTGCATATTACATGATTTTAGAGTAGAACTAGACCCAAATATATAGCCCCAGTTTTCTTTCTAGTTGACGTTTGATCCAGTTTATTTACCTAGCTTACCAATTCATGCCTAGATATTTATCTGACTTTGATCTACTAATGGTAACCATATATAATGCAGTAACCTAATGGCAGATTTGTCTGCTTCAAATCTCTCCAAATTCTAATGCATCCACTTTATAACTGCTGAAGTGATTTTCTTAAATTGCAGATCAACTCATGTCATCACCCTGCTCAGTAAACATCAGAAGTTCTCTATAATCTCCAGGATCAAATCTAAGATCATCTGTTAGAAATTCAAAGTTCCGTATATTCTTGTTTTCTCCTACCCTTGTAGTTTTCTTCTGTCTTACCTCCCTAACATATACTATTCAGTCCAATGACTTTGACCTTTTTGCCACATCCAAAATGAAACAGGGCATCTCTCAGCAAATTGCCTAGTTTTCTAATTGTTTCCTATACTTAGAACGATTTCCTCTTTAAATCTTCTTATTTAAGCCATTATCCAAGTGATTAATAGTCAAAGATATTAACAGACAATTTTCAGATGAAGAAAGTGAAATCATTTCTAGTCATTTGGAAAGGTGCTTTAAACCACTATTGATCAGAGAAATGCAAATTAAGACAACTCTGAGGTACCACTAAACACCTTTCAATTTGACTGAAATGAAGAAAAAAAGTACAATGAGGAATGTTGGAGGAGCTATGGGAAAACTGGGACACCAATACATTATTGGTAAAGTTGTGAACTGATCCAACCATTCTGAAGAACAATTTGAAAAGATACCTAAAGGGCTATCAAACTGTGAATATCCTTTGATTCAGCAATGTTTCTACAGGGCTTGTATCCCAGAGAAATCATAAAGAAGGGAAAGGGACACAGTGTGCAAAAAATGTTTGTGGCAGCCCTTTTTGTATGACAAGACACTGAAAAGTGAGTGAATGTCCATCAGCTCGAGAATGACTATGTTATGGTACATGTAAAATATCATTGTTCTATAAGAAACATTCAGCAGTGTGATTTCAGAGAGGCCTGGAATGACTTAATTAAACTGATACCAATGGATTTGAGTGGAACAAGGAGAACATTGTACATGGCAACAGCAAGATTAGATGATGATCAATTCTGATGGATATGGCTCTTTTCAACAATGAGATAATTCAGGCCAGTACCAATGGACTTGTGATAAAGAGAGCTATTTGCACCGAGAGAGAGAGAGGACAGTGGGAACTGAGTGTGAATCACAATATAACTTTTCCACTCTTTTTGTTGTTTGTTTGCATTTTGTTTTCTTTCTCTCTCTCTCTCTTTTTTTTTTTGATCTGATTTTTCTTGTGCAGCAAATAATTATGGAAATATGTATTGAAGAATTGCACATGTTTAACATTGGATTATTTGCCATCTAGGGGAGAGGGTGAGGAAAAGGGAGGGAAAATAGAGGAAAATACAAGATTTTGAAAGAGTGAGTGTTGGAAAATTATCCATGCATATGTTTTGAAAATAAAAAAAAAACCTTTAATAATTTAATAATTAACAATAACAATTAAAATTAAATAATAATAATTAAAATTAAATAAAATATTTTAAACAATAATTTTTATTGATTTTCCAGGCTTTCTTTAGAATTTTATCTTGTATAAGAACATTTTCCCAGTTTCTGTAATTTTTAGTACTTTATCTGTCATTTCTTGTTTATCTTGTAAATACCTATATATATATATATATGTTTGTTTGTTTTCTTTATAATCAGATTGTGAGCTCCTTCAGGACATGAATTGTCTGTTGTTGATTTTGTTTGTTTGTTTGTTTGTTTGTTTGTTGCTTTTTGGTATCTTTGGAGTTTGTATCTCCAAAGTCAGATATATTAGAATTTGGAGAAACTTTAGTTTTTGTATCTTTTGGAATTCCTAGCATTCGTTAGGCTATTAGTAAATTGTTATTGGCTCAATGACTGAAGGAATGAATAATTTAATCTAATTGTATAATAGCAAAGACAAAAAAGAACTTGGATATCATATTTTACATATGCAAAGCTAAATAGATGAAATGCAAAGATATTTATATGTATCCATTTATAATCACCTATGTGGTGTTTATATATAATTATAATTTTGTTTATCTATTTGAATATTCTATGCCATAGATGAGTAATGCTTTACATGTATCTTTAGGCACACATGCATATGTGTGTATATAATGTACATATATATGCTATGATGACATCTAAAAGTCCCTCCTTTCTAGGACATCTTTCAGTTCCATTCTTTGGTCCTCCTTGGGTTCAGATGCACTGTGTACTTCCCTTTTGCTCTCTTTGTGTTTTTCATTTTTAATTATTTGGAGAATATTTTATTTCATATCACAGTAATACATAGAAACAAGGTGGGAATGCTAGTGTTAGACATGATGTATATTTTATTTCCTGAGAAGTAGGCTCATTAACAAAATTTTGTGAATTTTCCAATGCAATCCTCTGCCTATTACTCCTCTGCCAAGTCACCTCTTTACCCAACTCATTGTCTATCTTTCATATCTATACCATAAATGCATATTTTGGACAAGTTACTTACATTATTAATCCAAATGCATATGATTATCTCAGCAGCAGGTATTTTTTTTTATCCATTTGATCTTCCCTATGTTAATATTTAGACAAATGTCTGTTGAGTGTTATGGAACTCTTCCAAGACATTCTGCAATATTTTCACAATTGATACAATCAGCACAATGTCTTCAATACATCAGGTCATCTGAAGTATGTCACCATTTATGGATAACTTCCTTTTAATTTAGAATATGCATTAGTTTTTATCCATCACAGTGGCAAACATCTTTAGTAAGCTTAAATCATCAAGTTGTATGCCATGCCTGAGTTTTATGATGAGAAGAACTTGAATTGTTTTAATGTAAGGATGAGAAATATTTTATTATAAAATAATCTATAAGTTAATGTTTTGTTCAGTTCATTTTTAAATTAAAAAGCAATAATCACAATAATCATTGCAATAATCACTTTTCATATCTTCTCCTTTAATGTAATGATAATTAGGTAGTTGAATATTGATTTGAAAGCCTGCTTCTTCCTGACTGATAATTTTATCAGGGATGACCTTGATTCATATGTAGACTCTTCTTAAAGATTTGGGTTAGCTGGGAGAGTAGGCATATACATTGTTACTTATGCTATCTGGTTTGTCAGCTTTCATTATTAGTACGATGTGGATTTTTCCCCATGACATTATTATTTTCTTTTTTAAAGGTAGCTTGCATATCAGTCTGTCACATTCTTTCCATCATGTTACGTTAAGCCCAACTTAGCTCTACATATGCTCACTCTTAGCTGTCCTTTCCTTTTGTTTTCTCTTTTGTGTTATTTTTACTTTAACATTTCATTTTTGACTAATTTATTTATTTTGTTGTTTTTCTTTCTTTCTCATTTTCTACCTTTTGATCTGATTTTTCTTGTGCATCATGATAAATGTGAAAATATGTTCAAAGGAATTGCACATGTTTAACCGATATTGGATTATTTGCTCTCTAGGTGAGGGAGGAAGTGAAGAGGGAGGGAGAAAAATTTAGATAAGGTTTTTCCAGGATGAATGTTGAAGACTATCTTTACATATATTTTGAAAAATAAGAAGCTATAATTATAAAATAAATAAAAGGTGATTTTTTAAAAAGTAATTCTGGTCTTAGTTCTGAGGACATAGTCTGGTTATAAACAAACAGTTGACTCAGGAATAGATTCTATATGAATAATGGTCTGGTAAGAAATATTCATAAAGCACTTATTATATACCTAGCACTATGCTAGCTTCTAGAAATACTTACTATGAATGAAACTATCCCTCTTCTTAAGAAGTTTATTCCTTAATGATTACTCTGTGAGAAGAGGTGTAGTTTCATTCTTTATGAAGGCTTTCTCAGTCGTAATATATAATAAGATTGTTGCTTTTTAATGATTTTTCATGTGTATATTTCCAAAATCAGTACTTTAAAAAGAAAGTAAAAGTCATGGAAAAAAAAAAAACTTTAAACTGTATACTATATATAACAGTTGAATATAATCTATCTATCTATTTTTTAAAAACCATGATATAGTGGAAATAATTTTAGATTAAGGCTGTGACTTTGTATTTGATCCTGGATTTGAGCCTTGGTCTGAGTTTCACTTTTTAAATTAAGATATTGTATTAAAAACTTTAAATGGTCTTCTAGCTCTGATTCTAAATGTGGTGTTCTTCTTTTTGTATAATATATGATGGTTCTCTCTGGAAGCAGGTTTTTTGGGGAGGTTTTCTGGAGGCAGCCTTAGTTTCAGTTCCAAGTAATAGTCACTCCAAATGCAGCCAGATGTTAAAATAGTTCTTAATTGTTTCTTCCAAAATAGCCCAGTTAGTTTTCTTTGGTTCCGAGAGCTCTTGTTGCTTGCTTCAGCTTCTCTCTGAATCCTGGTTCTGCCCAAATGAAGATTAGCTTCTCAATCTCCTGAACTAAACTCTCACTCTGTCAATCTTCTGAAGTGACTTCTGGCTCTAGCTCAACTCCAACTCGTGGCTTCTTCTGAACTGACTCATTTACTGAAGCTCCTTTTATGCTTGGTGTAAAAGGCGTCCTCCTCCGAGAGTGGGATTATGGGAGGTGTGAATTCACAAAGATATAAAATTAACTTTGTGTATCTTCTGTACTTGTGAACTCCAATGTGTGAGCTCTAATGTGTGACTTCTAATGTGCAAACTCTTAAAGGTGCATACAAGCATTGCTTCCATCAATTCCACTAAGTACCTTGTTTCAAGTTCTGGCCCATAACATCTCCTTGTAGAATCAGATCAATCATATTGAACCATGCTAAATTAAATAATTATTGTCTCTATCAATTCTAATGATGTAACACTTTGTAAGGATTTGCTCTAATGTGTGAACCAATAAGCATTGTATCAATTCCAGAGTTATCACTAGGATTCTAACACTATAATCTTATGATCACACTTTTATGTTAACATGCATCAAAGCAAGAAAATAAATAACGATTTGACTTTTTCATTTAATAATCATCAGGGAATAGAGGTTGAGAATAGGGGGGGAGATTCATAAGAATGCAAAAATTAATAAGAATACAGATTCATAAAAAACAATACTACATATTGCCATTTTATAAAACCTATATCACATGGTACTGTGAAGATCAAATGATATGATATATTTTAAATGCTTTACAAATCTTGAAGCTCAATATTATCTGCTGTCATTAATGGAATCATCAATGGTAGCTGCTATCATTACACAAGAATGACTGACTATTGTGAATAATGTGGTCCAAACCATGAAAATGGAAATTAACTGGTTCCAGGATATCTATGGACCCTTTCTCCAAACCCCATCCAGTAAGCAATACTACAGAGCCTCTTGCCAGTGTGGATTAATTTCTGGGCTTTTGCTAAATGGCCTTCATGTTGGCTCACATTTTTACAGCCATTTCAAACTCCTTTCACATAACAAGATTAAATTACACAAAACATCTCAGCCCTTAGGGTATGATATCACCATCCTTTCAGACCAAAAGAAAAGATAATCAAAGATAAATAAAAACTTAAGGATTATTTTCAATGAAACAGGCATGCTTTCTATATTAGTTACAAATCCCAGAAAAAGTAAAACACAAACAAATATTTAGCAAAGAAGAAACTGTAGAGGAATATTCAGAGAACTCTAGTACCTACCTAATAAGATTTAATTGAAAGAAATGAGAATACTTAGCCTGGAAAATTGAAGACATGGAAGTAGAATTATGGAAATCAACTTCAAGTATTTGAAAGACTGCCTGTTAGAAAAGGGTCTAATTTTTGTTTTACTTGATTCTATAACGTAAGAAGCAGAGCAATGGGTAAAAATCACAAATGTAATTTTGAACCTGAGTTTAAAAAAAAGTTGTAATGGGCTGCCACTGGACATATGAGCATTTCCTCTTAATGGAGGTCTTCAAACAGAGACTTTATGGCTGCTTCTCAGGTATCTTAGTATGATGGAGGAAAGAATGAAAAAAATGGATAAATGAATGAATGAAAATTTATTAAACATTTGCTATGTACCAATATTGTGTCAAATCCTGGGAATGCAAAAGAAAGAAAAAAATAGACAGATGTCATTCTCAAGAAGCTCACACTATAATTAAAGAATTAGCGTATAAAAGAAAATTCATGTACAGGTTTAATAGAATGGCCTGTTGATAAAGGTCATGAGTAAGGTTGATGAAAAGGCAATACAATAGAAATATATTGAAGAACACAATATTAAGGAAGGGAGAATCACATCTAGTAATGGTAAGATAGATCAAAAATGTTTAGAATCACACACACACACACACTCATACACAATCAGTTCTAATTCTATGTCTTACATTTATTTGCTGTGTGAACTTCTCACATCAACACACCTGTTTCATATCTATATCTTTATCTATAAAATAAGAGAGATAGATTAGATGACCTCTGAGGTCATCTATGACTCTGAGATTTAGTGTTATCTTCTTGGATATTTTTAATCCAATGACAGGAATATTTTTCATATCCCCTATAACTAACTCATATGTCCTTTAAGTCTATCCAGATTTTCAGTCTTTGTAATACAGGTAGTTATTCTAGTCATATATTTGGAGTACACCCATGCTTTCATTTACATGGGGAATTTTGGGAATAAGGAAATATCCACTTTGAATGCAAATCGTCTTCTCTGTAATGTATAATGTTAATGTCATGTCTGGAATACTTTAAAAAAAAAAAGAGGAGTATGAATAAATAGTGTGATGAGTTAATAACCCTATTTGAAGTCAGGGCCTTAAATTAGCTGAAACACATTAAGTAAACTGATTGTCATTCATAGGGTTATAACATTTAGAGAAAGAACAAAGCCTTATTTGATCACTGAACTCACCTCTATCCAGGGCAAGACAGACTAGAAGGTCTTCCTCTTGACAGAAATGCTGAATATTGCCATTTGGGACATGAATCATTAAAAACTCTTCTAGCTCTATAGCATGTGTGAGTAGCTATGACTTTGGAAATATTATATGTAATATTGGGCCCTGTTATAAGAAAGACATTACGGAGATTGAGAAGGCACAGCAGTGGAAACCTGAGATGATTCAGGTATTTAGAGTGTGAGTTATGTGGCAGTATTAGCTCTGCCTGGGATCTTAAAAGAAGGGAACTGAAGGAGGAAGGACAAGACGTGACATGGAAAAGATCAAGCTTCACTCCCCCCAAGAGATTAAAATATAATGGAAATGGGGATCACCAGTAGACATCCTGAGCAACTCGGAACTTCTAAGTGACAAACTCCACTAAATGACGTACCACTTATGCCATTTTGTGAACAAGTACCGTGACACCAAAAGCAGAGTGCCATCCTTTGAATCAAGTTTAAATGAGGATTAACCAACCATTTTAGTGATGGGGATCATTTAAATGATTGGCCTCTACGCATCACATCTCCTCTAAAATGGAAATAATGCAATATATGACCTTTAGGATCTTTTGGAACTTAAAATTCTAACAAATGAATTCGGAGTATGAATAAATCTTCTGACAGTGTTTATATTATTTTTTATATATCTTATATATTGATAGGAAGTCAATACTAACTATTTGTCAGTGTGTGATAAAGATTGAGAAAAACAAAAAGGGGGAAGTTAAGAAGTTGTGTGTTAGTAGTAATTGGGGTTAAGTGACTTGCCCAGATCATACAACTAATAAACATTAGGTGTCTGAGGCTGAATTTGAACTCAAATCCTTCTGACTCCAGGGCCAATGCTCTAACCATTGCACCATCTAACTGCCCCAGAAAGTTAATATTTTAATGAAGGGCATCACACACACACACGATAAATATGTCATAAGAAAATTCAGAGAGAAGATGCATTCAGTAAGGGAGAACAGGAAAAGTCTACTGTAGGTGCTCAGATTTTGACTAGTCTATAAAGGAATCCAGGGGAGCAAGAAGGTAAAGGTAAGAATAGAAAGCATTTCAAGTATGAGAAACTGCCAGTAAAAAGGAACAAAAGTCGAAAGATAGAACGTTTTTTGCAAGGAACATAAAGGAGGACAATGTCACTGCTTCATACTACATGTAGATGGGAATAAGATACAAAAATAAGAAAAGTAGCAAGACTTGAGCTTGACAAGGATCTAAAACACACAAAAAAAGAAGTTTACATTTGATCCTGAAGGAAAGAAGAACCATTGTAATGTGTTGTGTGTGTGTGTGTGTGTGTGTGTGTGTGTGTGTGTGTGTGTGAAGCAAGAGAGACAGAGAAACAGAGACAGAGACAGACAGAAAGACAGAGAAAGCAGATAAAGACATTGAAAGAGACAGACACACAGAAAGAAACATACAGAAAGAGACAAAGAAAACTAGAACTGCACTTTAGAAAAGATCAGCTAGGACTGGGGAGAGACAAGGAGACTAACCAGCAGGCTATTGCCATAGTCTAAGTTGGCAATGATGTGAGAAAAAAACCAAGGTGATGACAGTGTCAGAGTAGAGAAGGCCAGAACAGTGTAGAGAAAAATTAAAAATGATGTGATAGTAAAACTGTCAGGAATTAGTCACTTATTGGATATAGAGAGTGAAAAATGAAGGTTTGAGGATTAGTAGTAGTACCAAATAAATGGGATGATAGTGATACTTTGAACAGTATTAGGAAAATTTGGAATAGAAGTTTTGTGAAAGAGAATGAGTTCCACTTTAGACCTGCTGGGTCAGAAAACTTCAGTCAAGTTCTTGTTCTGCCAATTATTATATGAATTTCTCTAAGTCCCTTCATTTCATTCAGCCTCATTTTCTCCCTCTTCTACAGAATGATGATAATAATAAAGTTTATGTTGCCTCTCTAATCTCTGTAGCATATACAAATGATAGACATAATTTTATAGTTATTGTTTTTATTAAAACTTTTTTTTTAATTTTCAAAAGATATGCATGGATAATTTTTCAGTATTAACTCTTACAAAACCTTTGTTCCAATTTTGCCTCCTTCTCCCCACCCCTTCCTCTAGATAGAAAGTAATCTGATATATGTTAAAAGTGGTAAAAATATATGTTGAATCTAATATATGTATACATATTTATATAATTATCTTGCTGCATAAGAAAAATCAAATCAAAAAGAAAAAAATAAGAAAGTAAGATGCAACCAAACAATAGCAAAAAGAGTAAAAATGCTATTTTGTGATCCACACTCAGTTCCCATAATCCTCTCTCTGGCACAGATGGCTTTCTCCATCACAAGACCATTGGAACTGGTCTGAATCATCTCATTGTTGAAAAGAGTCATATTCACCAGAGTTGATGATCATACAATTTTATTGTTGCTATGTACAATGTTCTCCTGGATACATTCCCTTCATTCAACATCAGTTCATGTAGGTCTCTCCAATCCTTTCTGAAATCATCCTGATGATCATTTCTTATAAAACAATAATATTCTGTAACATTCATATACCATAATTTATTCATCCATTATCCAAATGATGGCATCCATTCAGTTTCCAGTTTCTTGCCATTACAAAAAGAGCTGCCACAAATATTTTTGCACATCAGGTTCTTTTTGCTCCTTTAAGATCTCTTTGGGATATTAGCCAAGTAGAAATACTGCTGGATCAAAGAGTGTGTACAGTTTGATGCCCTTTGGGCCTAGTTCCAAATTGCTCTCCAGAATGGTCGGATCACTTCACAACTCCACCAACAATGTATCAGTGTCCCAGTTTTCCCACATCCCCTCCAACATACATCATCATCTTTTCCTGTTATCTTAGCCAATCTGAGAGGTCTGTAGTGGTACCTTAGAGTTGTCTTAAATTGCATTTCAATAATTATTTTTGAGATAGAAGTATAGCCTTTCCTACCTTTCCATATGTTGAAATAGAGGTGCCTACAGCATATCTACTTTAAGACATCCAAACAGCAGTTGTAGTTGCTGATGTGTGACTAAAGTTTAAGAGAGAAATTATGGCTTTATATAAAGATGCAGGTATCATCTGTAAGATCACCAAGAAAGATAACACTATTGAAAAAGAAAAGAAAAACTATGAGAAAGCCTAGGGCATTGCTCAGATTGAACTTGATTGAACTGGATGAATATTTATTAAGGAAGACTGAGATGAAAAACTCAAAAAGGAAGAGTAGAGACAGACTAGCAACCCTTTTGCACAATAGTTTCTTAAAACAAGAGGGAGGGAGGGAGAGAGAGACAGACAGAGACAGACACAGAGAACAAACAGAGACAGAGAGTCAGAGACAAAAAAGATAGAGACAGAGAAAGAGATAAAGAAAGAGGGGGAGAGAGGGAGAAAGAGGAAAAATGTAGTTTGGGGAAAGTATTACGTCCAATGCAGACTGTTTGTGTGACCACTGGAAAGTCATTAAATTTCTCATGCTCATAAATAGCACTAAAATCATCACTCATCATAGAGAAAGTCAAGTGCTGATCTGAATCAGAGGAATTTCCTCACTTGGGTGTTTTTGTATTAATAAAATCACATGTCTTGTCATGTCATCATATGTTCTATTCTTTTCTGCTTATGTATTTATTTACTTTTACATCTATCCTGCTCATGGGGAAAGAAAGATAAATTTCTTTTTCAATGGAAAAAGTTCAGTCCTATCATGTCATATATATAATACTGAACATTGTTCACACAACCTTGCCTAGCCACGATATGGAATGGTTATTTAGGGTAAAGTACAGGGGGAGAAAAAGCAACAACAAAAAAAGCTCTTCATGCCTTTATTAAATGCTTCTTAGCTTTTTTTAAAAATTTTTTCCCAAAAGAGCCATGATATTTTTGGGGGGCTGGGGAGATATGATAGACTATCAAATATTCCATGGAGAGAATCTTTGAGATTTACAAATTAGTTAAGAAGTCTTCTGTTCAGTTCTGGATGTTCCATTTCAAGAGGGTGATGATAAGTTAGAGGGAGCCCAAAGGAGATCAAATAATGTAGATAAATTATCTCAAATCCATGCCATATAAATTTGAAGAAAACCAGTATATTTGAGATGTCACTTTGAGATAGTAGCTCAAATATTTTCATTTGCTGCCTCAGACAAACTGTATCATCCTAGAAAGCAGGATTTCCTATAGTAGTTATGATATTAAAATAGATGATATAATGATGCCGATAATAATTTTATATAGTATTTCTAATGTGTTCAGCGCTGCTTAGTGCTTTATAATTACTAGCTTAGTTGTTCTTCATAACAACTTTGGGAGACGGGTGCTATTATTGTGTGCTTTTTGTGGGAAACACACTAAAGCAAATAGAAGTTAAAAGATTAGCCCAGTCACATAATTATGTAATATGTATAATATAGTAAATGCTGACATTGATTTTAGTCAGATTTTCCTGATCGCAGTACTCTTTATCTGCTGAATTATTCTTCCCTCCCCACAATCTCTCATTTAATTTTTAAAGATTTTTTTTTTCCTGAAGCAATTGGGGTTAAGTGACATAACCAGGATCACACTGCTAGGAAGTGTTAAGTGTCTGATGCTGGATTTGAATTCAAGTCCTTCTGACTTCAGCTCTGGCACTCTATCCACTGTGCCACCTAGCTGCCCCTTAAAGAATTTTTTTGAGTTCTTCTATGAATTTATTTTGGGCAGGTGACCATTTTACATTATTCTTTGTGTAGGAGAGGCTTTTTTTTTTTTTTAATTTCTCAAGATGACCTCTCATCTGCCCTATTCCCATAATAACTTTCTCTGGTTGGGTTCTTACTCCTTTGCCTACTCATTTTTTAAATAAGAATTTAATAGTGTAATAACATCTAATCCTGGGGGAGAAAGGGTTGGGAAAGATTGTGCTTCTGGCAGTTCTCCCCTCTGGCCTAGAACACAAAACAAAGAACTCCACCATCCACTAAGTGCCAGTAGTCAGAGCATCTTACCTCATTGCTTCTGTACTCATTGAGTGCTCTGGTTTCTTCTATCCCAGGATGGGATCTTGGCAGCACTCTAAGCCTGGCATTTCCTCAACTCATGTGCCAGATTGCCCCCAATGTCTGTGAAGTAAAAGTTCCTGTTGCTGGGATTTAGGCTATCTCTAATCCAACTAGCCCCAGGGGTCCCACGGTAGGTTAGACCTTTCCTGAAGGTGTTTACACTTCACAGCAGCCAATTTTTTTTTCTTGGCATTTTCCTTGATTGTTCCAGTTCTGCCCCAATCTTTTTTGTTTCCCCTCTCTATTTGCACCCTGAGGCATTATTTTATCTTATTTGTAGAAAAAAATCTGGAGAGTTTAGATGGTTCTGATTTCACCATCTTTCAGAATCCTCTCCCATATTATTTATTGTACTTCCAGCTGCCTAATATAGCAACATATTTAAAATACTTTGAAAACCTTAAAATGATATATAAATGCTATCTGCTATTTTAATCATTATCTGTTTCCTTTGTGGAGATACAAAGAATGAAATAATTCTGAATCTCAGATAATGATGATTGTATTTATAACTTATAAAATATTTGCATCACAAAATCCCTACAAGACAGCTGAGGCAAACATAGTTTTCTTTCATTTTACAAATGATCTTGATGTGATCCTGCTCTCAAAGCTAATTGGTGGAGTTTTGAACTTATTTTTAGGTCTTCTTCTGACCATGTAAGTACCTTAACAATAGAGAATATTTCATTCTTTGAACTGGTTTTAAAAATGGTGCTTGGCACATAGTAGCTTTGTTGATTGGTTAATTTTGTGCTTTCTTTAAAAGAAATTCACTTAACTTTTTTTTTTTTTTTTAAGCCAAGCCATTGCTGAGGAAAGGTCTGTTTTCTACTGGCAAGTGTAGCTTGCCAACTTCACAGTTGTGTTAGACAGTAGCATCACTAGTGTTTATCATGCTGACAAAAACCCAAGAAAAAACATTTAATCCAATGCTGAGGTGTTCTCATCCATCTTCATGCTCACACCTACCCACATCAATCATTCCTTGAGAAAACCAAAATAGATGCACTGGAACCAAAGGAAAAGTCTTGTCCTTGAAATGTTCCATGTGAACCTCCTGAAACGTTTCTGTCAGGTGACAAGAGGAGTACCTATTCTTACCTCTCCCAGCAAACCTTTGGAAGATCACCTAGCATTTCTTTGTTATGTAAATATCCTCCCACTCTAAAGAAGGAAAACAGCTTGAGTTTATCAGCATTTTCCAGCTTCTCCTTAGGTGATAAGGATCTGTGCAAGCTTTCCATATGCTCACTCCCATTCACACTTGCTCTGAACACTCTAACAGGTCTTCCCACCCCATCTCTTAGCATCTCTTGTTATCCAAGAGGCTTGTGGATGCCATTCATCTGCATCCATATGTCTGTTGCAGTTTCACCAATCACTTTTACACTCATGCTTGTTCCAGGAAGATGTTATGTTTCAGCTGCCAGCTCTGGAGGACAAAGTAGAAGGGAAAAATGGCAACCATCCCAGGCTGGGAAGAGCTTGAGGAAATACACTTAAGTGTGGAATGAAAAAAAGTCCTTGAATTTTCCTTGGGGGTGGGATCGAGGTTGATATGCCTTCAAGTGTTTCATAAACAGAATCTTGTAGATTGAAGAGCTAGTTGCAGTTTCACATTTCATTTGTCCCATTTTAGGAATTGCTATTGATAAGTTGGAGAGAGTCCACAGGAGAACATAGATGGCAATTGAAAACTTTGGATACGTGTCACAGATTTGAAGAAATAGAAGATGTTTAGCATTGTAGAGATGTAGTTGCTGTCATGAACTATTTGAAGGATTATCCTATAAGTGATTAGGGTTGCTCAATTTGTCCCTAAGATTATGAAGAAATAATTTTATGTTATAGAAGAGGATCTTTTTATGTATCATGGAACCGTGGGTTGTGAATACATTTTAAAAACAATATTAACAATAATATTTATACATGATATAACTCAAAATATATATGATTCAAAAGGTAATAAAATGTATTCAAATAGCAATATACATATCTATGTATGGGCATGTTTGTATATATGTACACACACACAATAAATACAGATATCTACATCTATGTCTATCTATCTATCCATATACTATTATATATAACTATTTTATTATATGCATATATTTTATATTAAATATGTAATTATAATATATGTACATATATACACATATGTATACATGTATATTTTCAGACTTCAAATTAAGTTCCTTTGGACAAAATATATTAGTTGAAAGAAATGAGAAAATTTCTCATTCTCAGGAAGGAGATTTGAGAGGTGGGAGACAATACTGGGGATCATCATGTATTTGAAGAGCTAATATGTGGAGAAGAACTATTATTTATGGTGAGTATTACATATCCTTTCTGTGACCCCAGAAGATAGAACAACAGAAATTGGTAGAAAGTGTAGAAAACAGATTTGTGTACAAGATGTCAAATAAAGAAAAAAAATAGAGAAATCATTCCTAATATCTTAACGAATTATCAAAAAGGGTAATGGATTTTTTCATGGTATAGTAATTATGAAAATGTGACACATGGGGAAACAGTAGAGGTTTGTGTTCAAATCCCAGTTATAGCATTTAAAATTTATGTTTACACTAGCAAAATATTTATAATTTCTGAACCTCAGTTTTCTTATTTATTAAATAGAATATTACGTCTCTACCATCCTTCAAGTTACAGGTCTAAAACATTATTTCCCAAGTTAAAATCATTTTAATTGTATTTATTCTATTTTTAACTAGAATAAATGAATTAAGGGGCAACTAGATGGCACAATAAATAGATTACCAGCCCTGAAGTCAGGAGGACTTGAGTTCAATCTGGCCTTAGACATTTAACACTTCCTATTTGAATGATACTGGGCAAGTCACTTAAACCCAATTGCCTCAAAAAAATAAAAGAAAAATAATAAAAAAAAAAAAGAAAAAAATGAGTTAACTTTCTTGGATCACAGTTTCCCCATCTGTAAAATGAAAAGCCTAACCTAAGTAGGCTCTAATATCCATTTTACAATCAAAACTAGTTATCTTGGATTTATTATTATTTATTTAAAATGTAAATTTCTACAAATTAGGACAACCTTTAAGACCACTACACACCTCCAAATTGGCTAAAATGACAGGAAATGAGAATGATAAATATTGGAGGACATGTAAGAAAACTAGGGCATTAATACATTATTAGTGAAATTGTGAACTGATTTAACCATTCTGAAGACCAATTTGGAGTTATGCCCAAAAGATTGTCAAACTATCAAACTGTGCATATCCTTTGATAAAGGAGTATCTCTATTGGGTCTGCATACCAAAGAGATCATTAAAAAAGGAAAGGAGAAGGGAGCTAGGTGATACAGTGGATAGAGTATTAGCTCTGAAATCAAAGGGACCCAAGTTCAAATCTGGCCTCAGATACTTAATACTTCTTAGCTCTGTGATGCTGGACAAGTATCTTAACCCCGATTGCCTCAGCAAAAAACAACAAAGAAAAAAAAAAAAAAAGAAAGAAAGAAAGGACCCACATGAGCAAAAAATGTTTGTGGCAGTCCTTTTTGTAGTAACAAAGAATTGGAAACTGAGTGGATGCCCATGAGTTAGAGAATGTAACTAACTTATGGAAAATGAATGTAATGGAACATTGTTGTTCTATAAGAAACCATTAACAAGAACAAAACAAGCAGAACCAGGAATATAACATTGTATACAATAACAGCAAGAAAGTACAATGATAACTATGTGTAATGGGCTGAGGCTTGAGTTGATGCACTGAGGTCCCAAGCACATGAGGCTAAATAGTAATTGGACCATACTCTATTAATATATAAGCTTGGAGAAAGAATGGCCCCCGCCCACTTTTTGTGCAAGTCCTGATGTGTTGTATAGGAAATGACGATTTTGGTGGGTGGAGGCAGGGGAGTGGAAAAGGAAGGGGAAGGAGAGACTGTTTGCTTTTGCCGTTGCGACAACTTTTCTGTTTGTTTCTCTTCTTCTTTTTGCTGAGACAGTTGGGGTTAAGTGGCTTACCCATGGTCACAAAACCAGAAATTGTTAAGTGTCTGATGCTGGATTTGAACTCAGGTCCTCCTGACTTCAGGGCTGGTGCTCTACCCACTGAGCCATCTCCTCCCCTTGTTTCTCTTTTTCTTTTTGCTGCCTCCACCCACCAAAATTGTCATTTCCTGTACAACATATCAGGACTTGCACAAAGAGTGGGTGGGGGCCATTCTTTCTCCAAACTTATATATTAATAGAGTATGGTCCAATTACTATTTAGCCTCATGTGCTTGGGACCTCAGTGCATCAACTCAAGCCTCAGCCCATTACAACTATGAACTCTAGGTTCTTCTCAGTGGTTCTGTGATCCAAGGCAATCACAATAAACTGAATAGAAAATACCATATGCATCCAGAAAAAAGAACTATGGGGACTGAATGCAAATAAATACATACATAATAAGTTCACTTCTTTTTTTCTGTTTTTTTGTCCTCTCCCAAGTTTTTCTCCCTTTCTCTGACATTTTTATCTTTTGTTGTGATTTTTCTCTCCCAAGATGGATCATCAAGCAATGTGTATTAAAAATAAATATTTTTTAAGAAGCAAAACAAAGGAAAAAAACAAAGAAATCATTAGCAGCATGATTTCAGAAAGGTCTGGAGAGGATTACATGAACTGATGCTAAGTGAAATGAGTAGAACCAAGAGAACATTGTATACAACAATAAGATTATGTGATGATCGATTCTAATAGACATGATTTTTTCAAAAATGACTTGATTCAAGGCAATTCCAATGGATTTGTGGGAGAGAGAGCCATCTCTATCCAGAGAGAGGAGTATGGGGACTGAGTGTGATCACAACACTGCATTTTCATCTTTTTTCTTTTTGTTTGCTTGCTTTTTTTTCTTTATTGATCTTATTTTTCTTGTGCAGCATAATAAATGTGGATATATGCATAGGAGAATAGCACATGTTCAACATATATTGGATTAATTGATGTCTAGGAGAGAGATGGGGGAATAGAGGGAGAAAAGTTTGAGACACAAGGTTTTGCAAGGGTGAATGTTAAAATGTATCTATGCATGCATTTTGAAAATAAAAGGCTATTATTTTTAAAAATAAAATACATATTTCTTAAAAACAGGTTTTTTCACTAGAATTCAAAGTATTCATATTACCTGGCCTAGTGTTTGATATACAGGATTTAATAAGTTCATGTTGACCTGTTAGATGATCTTACAGATCTATGATATACTTCATACTCTATGTATTTGAATAGAAACTAGATAATCTTTTCAGAAAGATGTTATATAGGTTAATCTCAGTGAAGTATAGAATAGATGAAATGACTTTAAAATAAAGTAAAATGACTTTTATTTCTTAACTTTTCCATATAAAAATCCCAGAACTCGAAATCAAGAGTAACCCACTCTTAATTATTCAGTAATTTTTTTTTTCCAATCTGTGCATCTATGTAAATCTGCAATGGTGGAATATCAGGCATTAAGCTAGTACCCATTTGCATTTTGTAGTCTTAATAAGGAAATTTCCAATGCTGGTAGGTGTAGATAAAAGAGTTAGAAACAAGAATTATGGGATCACACAACTACAGAGGGAAATTACAATAATCTGTCCAAATACACCAACACAAAGAGAAAGAAAACCATATAATCCATATGACCAAAGATGTACCATAGGATAAGCATCCAAATTGAAAGTCTGTAGAGCTCAGGTCTACTCTTTGGATCGCAGCTTGCATTTGCCATGCACTTCTACTGTGTTGGGGGGGAGGAGGGCGGAAGCTACTCAGATTTGTTCTGCCTGAAGTTAGAATTGGAAGTGAAAATGAGATGTCTATTGGGAATTCTCTTTTAATTACAGGCACAGGCAAGCTCCCAAAGAGGAGAATCTCCATCTATCCAACCACAATGCATGACCATTCTTTCACAGGTACAATACAAGGTGCTGAAACCATCAATTCCAAGTTTCTGCTAGAGGATTTTGGAGCACCGGGTGCTTGGCAGACTCTTTTAATGTCAGTGAACATCAGGAATTGGAAAACCACAGGTGGTGGGAATATAATTATTCCCAAATAAATTCAAGAGCTGGGCTGAGAGAAGTAGATCTCAGTGGGAGCCATAAAACAAAGAAGGAAAAAGGATTTATTTTTGGATTCTTGCCTTTTCTCCTTCCTTCCTTCTTTTCTTTCTTTGTTCCTTTCTAGAAAGAAAGATCATTGTGTATGTCTGCAGGGGGGCATTTTCAAGAGGAACTAGCACCTCTAATATTAGAACTTGTTGACTCTTTTCAGGCTGACTTATCCACCTTTAATGTCCACCTGGCACTAAACTCTCACTTAGATTCCAAGAAGCTATTGAGGGCAAAGAAGCCATCCCCTGTAAAAGATCTTAGTAGAATAACTAAACCAGGTTGAAAGTAAATGACAGAATTCAGACTCATTGGTTAATTAGAGGGTGTGGTGACTTCCCCCATGCAGAATGAGAGGATGAGAATAATTTGTGCCAGCAGCCATTGAGGCAGCTGGAACAAACACAGTGGAGTGGTTAAAATTTGACCAGATATCAAGGTCATCCACTGCATCTTGGGCCATTGTCAGTCATTCCTACTTTGTTGCTTGACACTGGGTTCCAGTGATTCTGGAAGACAGAGTTAAACAGATTAAGATGATATTATATAATTCTATCTCAATCCCAATTCATTCATGAGTCAAGAAATCAATCTGTCATGTCACTGATAAGTATATGGGTATGTTATGTATACATACATACATACATACACACACACAAGAAGCACACCTAAGTATAAATAACAGAGGCAATATCTTAACCTTGACCTACTGTCTTCTAGTATGTGTTCTTTCTCTGGCACTCTTCTTTTTAAAGTTATTTTTCTTCTTTTTTTTTTTTTTTGTTTGACTTCAAGGGATTTGTTTTCCCATAAGGGCTATTTTCCCCATAAACTGTTTTAGATACTATGATGACCAGTACTCTAGAGCAGAACAGAAAAAAAAAAAAAAAGACAAGGTCACTGGGAATTAATGTTTAGTGTCCAGGAGCTCCTGGCAGGCAAGCTAATGATGTACTTAGAGAGGGACAAGGTTCTCAGAGGTGGATCTTTCATGCATAATTGAAGGCTTTAAAATATCTGAGGAAAGAGTCACAAACTATGTTTAGGAATGAATAGCAAGTCAGACTTGATATAGTTGTGTCAGACCCTTTGTGAACAATAAGAAACTGATAAACATAAAGCATTCATCCCTGAAACAGATGGGTTAGCCTTTAAGAAGTTTGATGAACTACAATTCAGAGAGAGAGAAAAGCAAGGGAAAAAAAAATTCATTTATCTCATAAACTGGGACCTTTAGCCTTACTAACAACAAGACTCCTGAATGTCCTGAGGAAAAAGCTGAAGGAAAATTAAAATTATAGTTACCAGGGTATTTTCTGAAATAAAAGTGATATAATTTCAACTTGAGGGCTGGGGGATGACTCAGAGATGGACAAAAAGAGATGAGAGAGAAAGAGAGAAAGAGAGAGAAAGGGATACAGAAGCAGAGATAAAGAAAGGATGAAAAGAAGCATAATTAAAATTAAAGATATAAAGATAAAGTGACAGGCAGATATAGAGACAGAAATTGATGCTTATGGATATAATACTGCAACACTATGAAATGTCTTTATTTTATAAAAAAAATATCTAGCTGGAGGCTAACATTTTCTTTAGGGAATTTATTAATGCAAAATTCAGAATTTCAATTAAAAATTCAAAGGAAAGTGCTAAGGTCAAGGCTGAAGGATTGGAGGTAATTTGTAACTGTCTTTTATTTAAGAAATAGTATCAATACTAAGACTTAAAACTACAATTCTACTCTTTTAGTTGACTTAACTTTGTCTTCCTAGGATGCATCCTGTACATTTAGTTAGAAAATAAATTATCTGGTATGGCTAGAGAAAGCTAAATCAAAATCTCAGGTTAGGTAAAATGGATAACATTAACCATGATTTGTCAAATCATAATAAGGTCATGACTTGAAGAAAATAGGAGAGCTATATGCCATCATGAGGAATCAAAGAGAAAAAAAAATGAAAAGTAAAAAGACATTAGAAAGCAAAGAAAAATACCCAGCATAGAGTGGAAACATGCTAAGCAGAAGGACACAAAAGCACTTTGAAAAGTAAACACAAAAGATGTCCCTGAAAATGTAAACTTTTATGGTTCGCTGATAGATTTGCTGAGAATAGAAATGTCTCATTATTCTTGGGAATAGGAGACTTCCATGGTGTTTGGGTTTTCCCTTAATTGAAACCATTAATTTTCAAGGGAAATTTAATTTTGTTTGGCTGTCAATATGTTTTCTTCTCGCCAAATGGAAAATTCTGATCCACAGTTAATTATGTTCAGACTCCTAGAACCTATGGGAAAAGCTTTAAAAAAAAGGAGTCAACCATTGATCTATATCTTTTTCTATACTTAGAAAAATGATGTTTGGTATTGACTTTCCAATTTTAAGTTGGTCCTTCTTTCTTTCCTTCCTTCCTTCCTTTCTTTTTTTTCTTCCTTTTTTCCCCTTCCCTCTCTCTCTTCCAGTGTCTCTGTGTCTGTCTCTCTGTTTCTGAGTGTATCTATATTTGTCTGTCTGTCTGTCTCCCTGTGTGTCTATCTCTCTCTATTTCTCTCTGTCTCTCTCACTTGCTCTTTTTTCTCTCTTTCTCACTCTTTTTTCTCTCTCTTTCTCTGCTAAAAGTCATGTGACAGACATAAAAAAGTCTATCCTCATGAAAGTCATATTTCAGATAAAATAAAAGGCAAAATAAAGAAAAAAAAAAAAGATTAAGTCCCACCCCATCCCCACTGCCATTTTCATATCATTTTTCTATACAGAGTCTATACAGAGCTGAAAGTAGCTTCCATAAGGGGTATCAACATATCAATCTTATCAAAATATCACAACTTTCACTACCTATTCACACATAGTGTCTTCTATTTAGGAACATGACATTGGCCTTTATAGCCAGTCTTGATAAACCTTGATTTTAATTAAAATTTGATGTCTTTATCTATGTATCCCAACATAACTATTCTTAATATTTTCTTTGCCATAGAATCATACAGTTGGAATCCATAGATTTAGATTTGCCAAAAAAAAATTCAGGGTTATCCATTTAATCCCCTCAGTTTATAGATGAGGAAACTGAGTCTGAAAAGCAAACAATTGGCCAAGGTCACCAAGATAAGAGCGAGAGATCAGAGATTTGAAACCAAGTATTGAAAACTGTTAAATCCGGAACTCATCTTGTTGGTAAGTCACCTCTCAAATGGTTTAATTAGGTCTCCCCAGCTATATTCTCATCGTTAGGAATTGTAGGTTTTTTGTGCCATGCTGTAAACAACATCTAAAATGGAATTCATGAAATCTCAGTTAGTAGCCTAGCTCTACCGTATTCTACTTATTAACATCTCCAGACCTCAGTGGCCTTGTTCATAAAGTGGAATAGACTAAGAGGCCTCCTGTGTCCCTTTCAGTTCTATATTTATGACCTATGATGCTAGAGTTTCTGTAGCACAGCAGGGAGACTTCTTCGCTGCATCCTGAGGTTTGCTATTTCTCGGGCTTGCAGAAGGATACTGAAAATTCAGCTTTTAATGTGAACTGATCAATCTTTTATTAATGTGTAACACAAAGATCACTGCATAGTTTCATTAACATCCTCATGAGGAGCTAGGGTGAAGCTGGGATCACTGACCTTCATCAGAACCACAGAAAAGTATAGCACCAAAGCACTGATAACAAAGCAGGTTTGGGTGCTAGTGGGAACACAGAAGAAGTACACAGAGGAAAATGTAAAAAAAAAAAAAAAGAAAAAAAAAAAAAGAAAAGGAAAAGAAAAGGAAAAGAAAAGGGAAAAAATTGGTTATGGTTGGTTGTTGATTATCCTAGGCTAACATCTCTGATACTTTGTTTTGTCTGAGACTCCATCACAGCATGCTCCATAGTGGATTGTACAGCCCAAATATAATAGACATTCATTTGGAATTTACTTTTATTACCATTTTAAGTTGTCTCTGGAGCATTTCTGGTGTTATTCATTTATAAATACTGGGTAATTTTGAGAATGTGTCTTTGGATATGTGATCTGAACTAAAAGGAAACCCAAAGTAATCTAATTTTGATTTGGAAAGGACTTTAGTAGCTCTCTAGTAAAATCCACAAATAGTTTAGGTTCATGGGTGTCAAAAGGATCTCAATTTGGGAAGATCTTGGTGCAAATTTTCCTTCAGGTATTTCTTAATTTCATGACCTTAAACAATTTGCTTAGTGAATTACTATGACATCTCTCTCTCAAAATTGTTGTGAGGATAAAATAAGCTGTAATTAAAGGACTTTACAAACATAAATGTGCTACATAAATGCTGAATATTAGATTTTTTTTTAAGGAGTCTCTTCAACAATAGAGTCTACAACTGGACATCCAGCCTTTTTTTGCATGTTCCTTGAGATAAGGCATTATTTTTACTGCTGTATCTTTATTTTTCCAGGAGCACTTGACTCAGTGCCTGGCAACTAGTAGATATTTCACATATAAGTGGCAAAGTTGGAATGTAAGCAGAGAAGGCAAGAAATACATATATTTATGTCTACCAAGTTCTGGGTAAGGTGCTTTTTAAAATTTTTTTTTTTTTTTTTACAAATATTTAACAGATATTATCTCTTTCCTAATAATTCTAAAAGAAAGATGCTAGTATTAGTCCTCCATTTTAGAGATGAGAGAAATGAGGCTGATAGAGTAACTTATCCAAGGTCAAACAATTGTTGTCTAGGGCCATATCTGAACTCAACTCCTGACTCCAGACCTGTCACTTTATCCACTGTGCATCCAAATGACTAGTGGAGCACAGGATTTTTGACTCCACATGATGTATATCTTCTACTATATATTATCTTGCTTTCAACTCCCAAAATGGTCATTTAAAATTATGATTTAGGGGGAGTGAGGTGGTGCACTGGATAGAGCCCTAACCCTAAAGTCAGGAGGACCTGAGTTCAAATCTGGTCTCAGACATTTAATGCTTCTTTTCTGTGGGATCAAATAGGTAAAGTTGAATATGGCAATTTTTACTTTACTTATTGGCACATCAAAAAATGATTTGTCTAGACTAATGATTGATAGTAACATAGTATCACAACTTAATTTGGGGATTCAGTTGGGATACTGAATTTGTGTAGACATTTCAACAGCTTCCCTATCATTTCCATTAACCAAAACTGTAAACAATAAACAAAATGTTAACTTTTTTTTTCATTTTAAAATATTTTTGACTAATTCAAAGACACACACACACACACACACAAATATATTTTGGGAATGTTCACTTATCTCCAAATATTCTAATCAACAATAGAGCTAATCACACATAATTTATGTTATTCTCCCTTCTTCTTTCCTTTCCTCCTTCCCTTCCCTGCTATTCCCTCCCCTCTCTCTATCTCTCTGTCTCTCCATCTCTCTGTCTCTCTGTCTTTCTCCCTCTTTCACACACACACAACACACACACACATACATACACAAACTATGTGTGGTCATCACATTTTTGGTTCAGAATGAATTGAGATACAGTATGGAGAACCCAATGCAATTGTATCTAAAAGAAATCATGTTCATGGTCAATTTTTTTATAAAATAAAATACATTGTACAAATTCATCTCATCTCTTAAGTCTGAATGCATTGGAGTAGTGTTTTTTTATAACCCAATTATGATCCAGATAAAGTTATGCCCATATTACCTTTATTTTTAATCACCCAAATTCAACAAGAATTGTTGGAGAATCAAATGTATTGAGATATCTGAGTACTTCCAGAATGTGTATTCATTGAAATTTCAAAATTTGTTAAAGAAAACTCTTCCCCATCCTTGGTATTTTAAAATTAATTTTATTTTTGTTGGTGGTTGTTAATAACGTAATAATTGAACAAAGAATAAATTTAAAGGATCAAGTCACAAATCTGTCATCAGGGAAATAAAGGGAAAAAATGTTTTCTTGTAATATGTTTGCTGTGATACATGCAGATTTCTAAAATTCAGATATCTCAATATGCACTTTTTTAAGCCAATGGGAGGAAATAACATACATACAAATTCTCAAAGTTCCAATTATGCTAAAAGCTAATAATGACCTTTATTCTTTTTTTCCTCAGAGGAAATGCCACATACTGCAAATGCATATGTGGTAATGATACTATGACTTATTTTCCCAGGCAGCTTGCAGTGGTAGAACGAACATTAAACTTGGAGTCAATAGACTTGTGATTAGTGACTGACTATGAAGTATGTTCAAAGTGAAGTCAATTGAATTAAGCCTCACTTAACTCATGTGCAAAGTAAGGAAATACCATTTGGCTCATTTTATCCAGAAAACACTCCACTGTTACTCAGTTTGTTTTTAGCACTAAGTAAATGGACATCTGTTTCCATTACTTTGATGAAGGAGAGATTAGGAGGTCATTTCTTTTTGAACACTTTCAAGCTTTTGTTGTAATTAACCAACTCCCCACTTCCTTGCTTTCAGAGGTACTTCTAATCAGCTTATACATTTCAAGTAGTGAATCTTTAGACTCTTGAAATCCCCTATATTTCTATCCTAGCCATATCCTAACATTGCCTTTTAGATGAGAATGCATTGATATACAGTTTAGATGGGCTCTCTTTCTCTTTCTCTGAACTCTAGGCTTCTTTTTGAAACTTCTGTGAGCAATTATCACATAAGATGAGCTCAATATGTTATTCAAAAAGCACTAACATCTCTTTTGTTAATGCTGCTAAATTCTTTACAGGGCTACTCATCTATCATTTGTGCCTGCTGGATACTCAGCTCTCACTTGTGGCTTCAAGAAGTTGGAGCATGTGCAGTGACTATATCCTGGTAAAGCATCTCAGCAGAGATTAGGATTGAGGGAAATTGACAAACCATCATTGTGTTAGGGGAACATCTTCCCCAAATATGTGAACATTTCCTCCAATAGAATAGACAGAGGAAAACATTTTCTTCAATGGAAGTCACTTAGGATCACTTAGAGTTCGGTCTGACATAGAAGATGTCAAGATCATCCATTGTTTATTGGACCATCACCAGTAATCCTGACTTTTTTTCTCAATGGTATTTTATTTTTAAACAATGATGTAAAAAATATTTTTCAACATTCATTTTTGTGAGACTTTGTAATCCAATTTTTCTCCCTTTCTCCCTTATCTCTCCCCTCCCCAAGACAACAGTCTGATATTGGTTAAACTCATGCATTCCTTCCGCACGTATTTCCACAGTTGTCATGTTGTACAAGAAAAATCAGACCAAAAGAGGCAAAAAAGTGATTTAAAAAAAAAGCAAACAAAGGTGAAAATAAGTTATCATAACTTTTGTCTTGTTACTGGATTTCACTGACTCTGGAAGAAAGAATGAGAATGACAGCTTGATACAATGTTGCCTCATTTAAATGCATTTTATCCACAATTGATGTATTATTGGTTGCTTTCAAAAATTAATAAAAAAAAAAAACCTCATATAACACTGAACATTACTGCTTTCTGTATTTTGTTTGTCATCCTTTTAACAGATTTAATATTCCCTCAGAGGAGAGATCATGTGTTATTTTAGCTGTAACTGCTCTCTATTGCAAAGAGATATATCTATTAGGCAAAAGTAATGAAAGATGCCCCAAAGTGCAGTGGGCTGCTTCAGTTTCTAATGAACTTTCTTTCACTACTTAACTTTAAGCATTATCTTTAATATTTAATACCATGCTTTAATACAAAGCTACTATAAAGAGGATATTTTTTCAGATGTAAGTAGGACTGGATAACTTCTGAGGAAGTTTTTTTTTGTTTGTTTGTTTATTTTTAGTCCCAAAAGTCTTTGTCAGATGTCAGATGTTAGAAGGCTTAGAACACTAAATCATACCCATTGAATATTTTAAATTTATTTATCATAATGAATTGATAGCATTATTCAAAGTTTTCTATATAATTGTTAGGCACTAAGAATTTAATTGTTGTTTATTAATGATTAATTGTTAATTGATTAATTAAAAGTGTATCATGATGCCTTTCAGCAAAATATTTTAACAATGAACTTATTTCGTGATTCTGAGCATGAAACAATGTGAGAAAGTCAATCAAATGATAATTGGATTTAGATGTTTAAAAATAAAACATAAAGGTTTCTAATTCAATGCTAAAAACCAAAGGAAAAAAAGGGAGGGGAGGGGAGGAACTATGTAATTCACTTAAAAAAAAAGATAAACTGGGCTAAGAGAGACAGATAGTTCAAATTAACATGAGATATTTTGGTTATAATCCCAATCCTTTTTTTTTTTTTCAAAAAGTGCCCATCTATCCATATATATAGATATATCATCTATCTTTCAAATATATTTTCTTCATGGTGTTCTATTTGCATGACTTATTGTGATATAGAGGTGAACTTTGATTTTCAGAATCTGCAAGCTTAGCATCTTTGACAGACTACAAGATTTCAAGTAAGGTCTCTGGAACGTATAACACTGACTTCTAGGAACAATTAAGGTCAATCCAAAAAAATGTATCAGCATTAGGTTGGCCATTCGGTGAATCTCAAAACCTTGAAAACCCATAAAATAAAGAAAGTATATAAGATTCCCTCTCATTTCTTTTTGGTTCCCCTTTCCCTTTGGCAATAATATGTCTAGAGCAACAGAAAATAGGAAAAAAGGGCTAAGAAATTTTCAGTTTATGAAATGTTGGTGTAAACTATGTTTTTTTCCTTTTGGCAATCTGAAGCAAAAAAAAAAAAAAGTATCTTTGCAGTGTCCCATAAGTGTATATATTGCTGAAGAAACTTCAACTTGAACTTAAAGACAAAAAAAAAAAAAAAAAAAGGAGATTGAGAGTAATGGGAAGGATGGTGCCTAGATTCTCATTAAAGAGATAAGAAAGGAATTAAGAGAGTTGATGTTCCCAGTAGTCAAAGTCAATGGGAAACAAAATTTCTTGGAATACTCTGTCATCTTAGGCTGCCATGCACATAGTAAGCCACTAAGAAAATAATTGGAATGCATTTGTCCCCATCTGTTCCCAAGGATGAAAAGGAAAGCATTCTTTGAAGGAAACGGTAAGACTCTCCACATTTCTTATCTTTGTAGTTTCAAGGATTTCAGCATAAAGTGGGTACAGGGTACTATGGGTAAATATACAAACAAAATGCATACACAGATGTATATACATGAATAAAACAAATATGAAAGGCTTTTAATGTGAAAAACAAGTTGCCAAGTCCTGAGAATGTAAAAAAAAAAAAAAAAAAAGACAGTCCCCACTCTTAAAGAACTCAAATTCTACTGTGGGAGATCATACATAAGGAAAATTTCAGCAGCAATTGATATAAAAAAAAGCTGCAGTCTTTATGGTGAAATTCAAAGAACACAACTACTCCACTTATCTAATGTTATTTCCACTAATAAAATGACAACAATTTCTTATATTAAACCACTTGATAGTAACAAGATATTGTGTGGTAATAATTTTATTTTTTTTAAACTCTTCATTACTTGTTTTTATACTATCTTCAAAAAAAAAAAAAGGTAATTTTTATTGTGGCTATTGTTCAATTTTTTTTAGTTATAACCAACTCTTTGTGACTCCATTTGGAGTTTTCTTGGCAAAGGTACTGGAGTGCTTTGCCAAGTTCTTCTCTACCTTATTTTACAGATGAGAAAACTGAGAAACATAGGGTGAAGTGACTTGTTCATGGTCACACAGCTAATCTGTGTGATCTGATTTGAACTCAGGAAGATGACTTTTTCCTAATTTCAAGCCCAATAGCCATTATGCTTCTGTATATTTATGATAATTCTCAGGGTGATAACTGATATTATTGGGATAAATGCACTGGTATTTCCATGATTTTTCAGATCTAGATTCAGTATTATCTCCATCAAGATTTGAAGAGATATGATGACCAAGGTGTTTAGTGGTGATTTGAATTTCCTAGCACATGCTGCTTCCTCTTTCCTTCTGCTATAAGATTATGGAGATATATGAATATATGTGTGCACAAATATATAATGAATGGCATGCTTTAGAAATAAGGAACAAAAGGTCAAAATTTTGATCTAACCATTCCCCCCTGACTAATGTGAAATATTTCCTTCCTTTTCAGCTCAGCTCCTTGAGAAAACTACATTTGCTTGTTTCCTCCATTTTTGTGATTCAATCCTATTATCTATCAATTTGGCTTCGAATTTCATGATTAAAATGATACTATTCTCTGTGAAATTATCAATGAGTACTTAATGACCAAATCTTATTTTGTCTTTTCTAAATCCTCATTTTTTCCCAATCCTTTTATTGTTACCCTGGCTTTTATTTTTTCCCCCTTCAGCTGTATAGTCTCTGGCACTTTTGATTACTGTCTCCTGGATATTTTCTTTTCTCTAGATGTTCTTAGTATTGCCCATTCTTTGTTCTTCTTTCTGTATGACCACTCCTCAGTCTCCACTGCTTATTTTTTTGTTTGTTTGTTTGTTTGTTTTTAGGTCAGTCTCACTGGTCTTAAGTATCTCCAAATATTGTGTCTTGGGCCAGGTTGTTTTTACTTTACAGTATCTCACTTGATGAACTCATGGTCTCCCATGGAATCAATTAAAAATGCTATACATTTAAAAGCTCATGTGTATAAAACACATGTATTCATATTTATATAAACATAAATGCATACGTCTATTCACATACATGCATTCCTGTGTGTGAATGTGGTTGCATATATACTGATAGAATTCTATAGAAGACAGATAGATGGATAGATAATAGACAACAAATGATAGATGACATAGATGATATAAGTAAAAATTGATTGAAATAGAAACACAAATGAGGTAGAAATAGAGCTAAAGATAAAGACAGCAATGGGATGGAGATTGGAAAGAGAGATAGATATAATTATTTCCCAATTCCTAAAGTATCCCTCTTGATACCCACTAAAATCTAGTATTCCAGAGAGTCATCGGAATATCTTAAACTGCATTTTAAATAGCCATCTCAAATTCAACATGTAAAAAATATAAGCCATTATCTTCTACCATCTTTGCTCTCTTTGTTATTTTTTAATTATCATGGGCAAAATCATGGTCTCAAACATCCAAACTTTCAAGCTGAATGAAATCCACAATTCCTCATATTAACTAAGATATTCAATTCTTAATATTTTAATGTTTACATCAATTAACTAACAAATATTTATTATACAATAACATAGCCTTTTATGTGATCATTTAATCTATACTTTGATTTTCACATTTCACCTGTTGCCAAGATTTTTACAATAATTTTACAACTGGTCTCAATGCTGCAGTTCTTTCTTCCCCTGAGTTGTAGATCAGTCTCCCTAAAGCTTAGGTTTGACTATGTCATAAACTCTCATGATTCCTTGTTATTTTCAGGAGTAACCCTAAAGCCCTATTTTGAACATTTCAATTCCTTTACAATTTAACCCTTTCCTACCCTTCTAATATCACCCTCCTTCATAAACCCTATTTCTCTTTAACTTTGACCCACTTGCCACTCTTCTTCACCCTGCATACTCCTTCCTATTTCCCTATCTAGTAGAATCTCCCTCCTCACTCATTCCCTGGCTTCTCAGTATTCTTCTCACTCAGTTCAAAACCTAACTTGCCAAAAAGACCCTGCCTCTCTCTCTCCACTGCTAGGGTTTTCCTTAAGAGATTACCCATTATTTTTACTGTATATATCTGATAGCTATATAGTTGTGTTCATGCCCTGATCATTTTTAGAATGTGAGCACTTTTGTATCTCAGATTCTTAGCTCAATTTCTCTCACATAATAAGTATTAAATAAGTGATTATTGACTGATTATAGAATCATAGATTCAGAGATGTTTTAGTTCCTAGGATCTTAGGTATATCTAATGCATTTATTTTTCACATTTAGATACTGAAAACTACAAGGGCTAAAATCAGCTTAAAGTCATTCAGAAAGTACATGAACAATCTAGGATTCAAACAGGAATTCTTTCGATGTAAATTACATTCTGTTTTGATATTGTTAAAAATTAGTCATTTCCCTATATAGACAAACATTTTCTTTAAAATAGATTTGCAAAATAAAGAAGACAAAAATGGGGTCCATTGACTGTGAAATGCCCGGGCAAATTGTGTTCTGTGAATGCACCAGAATATTAAGGTGTCATAAGAAATGACAGGAATGATGAATTAAGGCAACACTTGAGTAGCCATAGCAACTGATGCAGAGAAAAAAAAGCAGAACCAGAGCCTCATTATACATAATGTCTAATATAAATATTGCAATTAAAAATCAAATACTCATGAATTGAAATTTAAAACATGATAATTGATATTTGAAAGAAGAAAGGATTCCCAAAGGAAGAAATAGGAAGGACTTTAATTCCTCAGGTCTCAGCAATAGACACAGTGTTGCTAGAGAGGCTTCAGATAACCAGGAATCTTGACCTAAACTCATTTCTACTGAGACCCCTTTGTTTTGGGAAATGTGATCATGTGCTATTACAGCATTAAGCTCATTTAAGCCTAGGAGCAATAGAAGGCCCCTCAGGTCTATTTGTTTCTTTCATTTGCTGAGTAACTGATTTTATATTAAAAGAAAAGTTATTAGTATAATCACAATTGCTCAGGTTCTCTAGCTAGGCAAATTCCTAACATTTATGCAGAGATTTGTCTTTCTGCTTTAATTTAAATGTATATTGATCTCTACCTAACCTCTAGCTTATTTGTGGTGGAAGCAAAATTCAAGTTACTGGAGCTATTAAAGATAACTTGGAGCCAGATTAGAAGATTTTTTTTTTTAATACAAAATTGAAAATGCATAAACGGAGGTAATGGAAGATCATTTTGGAAATGTAGGGCACAGGAAGATTTTGAAAGCATTTATTCTAAGGGCAACAGGAAGCTGATGCAGACTTCAAGGAGGGTTGGATAGTCAATTGGTACATTAGGAATTTCTCTCTCTCTCTCTCTCTCTCTCTCTCTCTCTGTATGTGTGTGTATGTAGATACATGAATGTATCTATTCATATTACATATGCATCATAGAGAGAGACAGAGACAGAATGACATACCCACAGATAGAGACAGGAGAGATTGAAAAGTGGAGACATGTTAAAATAATTATAATGATGGACTTATAAGTTGATTTGAGTGTAAATTAATGTAGTAATCATTTTAAAGAGGGAAAAAGACAGTGAAGAAGTGATGAGATAAGATGAGAGAAAGAGAAAGAGAGAGGAGAGAGAGAGAGAGAGAGAGAGAGAAAGCAGAAAAAGAAGAGAGGGAGAAGAGGAGAGAGGAGGAGAGAGAGAAAGGAAAGCACAAGGTTAGGGAGATATGTGAGGGCAGAAGAGAGAGTCTAAGGGGAAGAGAGAAACAGGAGAAACAGAGTGGAGGGAAGGAAAAAAGGAAGGGAGTCTTTTTCATCTCTGATTTTTTTTTTTTTAATTACATGTAATACACACACACACACATATATATATATATATGTATGTATGCATATATGTTTATATATGTGTATGTATATACAATATATATGTGTATATGTTATATATATACAATATATATGTATATATGTTATATATATGTATATATGTTTATATATATATTATATATATATATATATATATATATATATGTTTATATATATATATATATAAATGTTGAGTATACAAAAATTTTTCCCCCTTCCCTCTACTCTCTTCTCCATGTTGAGGAGAAAATAGAAATATAATGATAGTTAAAAAAAAATGAAATATGACTAAATAGGTCAGAGAAGAATGAATCACAATGGATAGTACAGAAAGTGAATAAGGCTCTTTTCCACCACTCTAAGGTCCTTATCTCTGAAAGAAAGAAAAAAAAAATCAACTTCATGTTTCCATTTCTTCCACAAGCTTCTTTAATTTCTTTTCTTTCTAATAACTGTTGGCAGTATGTTATGTGTAATTTTTGCCTATTCCCTCTTTTCTGAGTAGAATAGCTCTTTAAGATCCTTGATATATTGTCCACTCTATGGAGCCACTGTTAAGTTTGTCCTGATACTATAACCTGAGTCAGAATGTATATCTGGAGCTACATCAAGTGATCACATATCATTTCTATATGGTTCCATTGCCATAGTTAATCATGAATCAACTCTATACATTTCCATCTCTTATTTTTCTCAATTTCATGTAATATATATATATATATAAATACACACACACACACATATAATATACACATATAGATATATAAATGTTTAGTGCCCAAATGTTTCCCCTCTTCCCTCTACTCTTTTCTCCTTCAGAAGATGTGAGTTGATATATTTTACATAATTTGTACAAGTGCAGTTATGCAAAATATATTTCCATATTTTTCAGGTTGAGAGCAAAATTAGAAATAAAAAAAAAATTGATGACTTCAACTAAATGTTTATTTGATTCTCTAGAATTTACTAACTATGCAAACACATCACCTATGGAAACTGATGGGTTTTCCTCGTTGTGTATTTTCATTCCTTCACTTGTTTTTCCTTCTTTTATTAACATTACTGCCATTTCTAACACAATATTAAATAGCGATAATAATAATTGAATAATCATCCTTGATTCACCCTGATTTCAACTTAAAGGGTTCTGATTTATCTCCATTATAGATAATGATTCTGGATGGTTTTAGATAGAGCCTATGATTTTCGTGACAATATTTTTTTTATGCCAAGATGGCAGCTAGGTTGCTTAGGAGATAGAGTACTAGATTTAGTTTAAGAAAGATTTGAGTTCAAATTTAGTTTTATAGATTTTGAAGCTTTGTGATCTTGACCAATCATAGAACATCTGTTTGCCTTAACCTACCAAAGAAATGGTAAGCAACCTCACTGTTAGCCAAGAAGACCCCAGGACAGTAAGGTACATGGAGTCATGAAAAGTCAGACAATACAAAGAGACTGAATAACAACAATTATGGATGCCTATTCTTTCTAGTTTTGTTTGTTTGTTTGTTTGTGTGTTTTTGTTTGTTGGTTTGTTTTTCAATAGGGATGAAGATTGTAAATTATCAAAAGCTTATTTCCCCCATCTATTGAGATTATCCTATGATTTTATTGGTTTTGTTAATGATATGCTCAATTATGCTGATAGTTTTCCTAATAATGAAACAACCCAAAAAAAGTTTTATATAAATCCCACCTGGTCATAGTATATGATTTTTGTTTTCATTTATCCCTCATTGTTAAAGATGACCAATGACACAGAACAAAGATGATGTGCTGACTTACATATGAATTGGATTTTAATTGAGGCAGATCTGCTCCAAATTGTCACTCATTCTGTCCTCAAGAATCATTGAAATCTAGTAACAAAACATATTTGAGGCAACTGGACATGACCTGGGATATGGTAGATGAATTTGGTCTTTCTAAATTAACGTCCTTGTGATGTATTGCTATACTCTCATTAGTATTTTGTTGAAAAAAAATTAAACATATTCATTAGGGAAATTGGGTTATAGTTATTTTTTTCTCTGTTTTTACTTTTCTTGGTTTAAGAATTATTAGCACACATAGCATGATTAGTATGGAAATATGTTTATAAGTATTGCATACATTTAATCCATATAAGATAGTGTGCTTTCTTAAGGAGGAGGAGGACGTAAAGAAAGGAGAGGGAAAAATTTAGAACACAATGTCTTATGAAAATGAATGTTGCAAATTATCTTGCATGTATGTGGGAAAATAAAATATTATTTGGGGAAAAAAGCAATTATTAGAAACATATTTGAGTCATAAAAGTAGTTTGGTAGGTCTACTTCTTTGGGTATTTTCCCAAATAGTCTTTATAGTATTGAAATTAATTGTTCTTTAAGTTTTTGGTAGAATTCACTTTTGAATCTAACTGCTCCTAGGATTTTTTTTTCCTTAGGAATCTCATGGCTTTTCAATCTATTTTTAAAACTGGAATATTTAAATATTCTATTTTGTCTTGTGTGAATCTAAACTTATTTACACTTTTGGGAAATATCTATACATTTCACTTAGAATGAAAGATGTTTGGCATACAACTGAGAAAATTAATAATTGCCCTAATAATGGCTTCAATTTCATCCTCATTGTGGTAAATTCACCCTATTCATTTCTGATGATGGGATCTTTTCCCTCTTTTTTAAAAATCAAATTAACCAATGCTTTATCTGTTTTTATTATTTTTCTCACAAAACTAGATTTTAACTTTAGTTATCTTAATGTTTTTTTTTTTTAATTTTAAATTTATTGATCTTTCCTTTGATTTGCAAGAGTTTTAGATGGGAGTATAATTGAGGATTTTTTATGTATTCACTTTTTTTTTAAAGTTTCATGACCAATTCATTGATCTGCTCTTTCTCTGTTTTATTGATATAAGCATTTAGAGAAATAAATTTCCCCCAACTATTGTTTTGACTGAATCACACACATTTTGCTCGTTTTCTCATTATTGTCATCAGCTTTAATGAAATTATTGATTTTTATGATTTATTCTTTGACTCACTCATTCTTTAGGATTAAATTTAGTTTCCAATTGATTTTTAATCTATGTTTCCACATGTATTATTGATTTTATTTTATTGCATTATGGTCTGAAAGAGAAGCATTTATGATTTTTGCTTTTCTATGTTTGGTTGTGAGGTCATTATGCCCTAAGAAATAGGCAATTTTTGCAAAGGTGCAATAGATAAGAAAGAAAGAATAGGAGAAAGAAAGAAAGAGAGAGAAAGAGAGAAAAAGATAATGAAAGAGAGGAAGAGAATGAAAGAGAGAGAGAAAGAAAATGAAAGAGAGAGAAAGAGAGACTGAAAGAGAGGGAAAATGAGAGAGAAGAAAGAGAGGGAGAAAGAGAGAATGAAAGAGAGGGAAAATGAAAAAAGAGAGAAGAAAGAGAGGGAGAAAGAAAGAGAGAGAAAGAGACAAAGAAAGGGAGAGAAAGAGAGAGTGAGAAAGAAAGAGAGAGAGAGAAAGAGAGAGGAATAGAGAGAAAAAGAAATGAAGAGAATGAAAGAGGGAGAGAAAGAAAGAAAGAAAGAAAGAAAGAAAGAAAGAAAGAAAGAAAGAAAGAAAGAAAGAAAGAAAGAAAGAAAGAAAGAAAGAAAGAAAGAAAGGAAGAAAGAAAGGAAGAAAGAAAGGAAAGATGGAAGGAAGGAAGGAAGGAAGGAAGGAAGGAAGGAAGGAAGGAAGAAAGGAAGGAAGGAAGGAAGGAAACATATATACTCTTTTCTTTTCACTTTCAACTTTATCCAAAAATCTGTCATCTCTAAATTTAAAACATTCTTTCTTCTTTATTTTATGGATAAATCTATATAGTTCTGAGAGGAGAAAGCTGACATCGGTAACTAGTATAATTCTACTTTAAATTAAATGTTGTAGAAGTAGGGTACTTCTACCTCTAACCCTTTCCAAAAAAGAATTTAGATGTTCTGCCATTTGGTATATATTTATCTTTGATAATATATCATCATCTATGACTTTTTTTTAATCAAAATATAATTTCCCTGTTTATCTGTTTTAATTGGGTTTATTTTTACTTTTGTTTGAGATCAGAATTGCAACTTTAGCTTTTTTCCTCCTTTAACTAAAGCATAATAGATTTTACTCCAGCTTCTTATTTTTACTCAATATGTATCTCTGTTTCAAGTTTGTGTATAAGAAACATAGTATTGTTACATTCTATTTTTCTTTAATCCATCCTGCTATTTATCTCAACTTTATGGTTTAGTTCATTCCATTAACATCCACAGTTCTTATCACTAATTGTATATTTCTTTTCATTCTAGTTTCCTCTATTTGTGTGTCTATGTCTGTATCTCAGTCCCTTTGTTTCTGTCTTGTCTCTGTCTTTGTGTGAGTGTGAGTGTGAGTGTGTGTGTGTGCACCCGTGTGTGCGTACAACACCTCTGATTGAGTCTTATCTTATCCCTCCTCAAAAGTCTGTTTTGCTTCCAACCTTGCTACCCAATCCAACTTCTCTTCTATCAGATGCTTTCCATTCTTATCTTCTCTAATCCCCTCCTCTCCTACTTTTTTGATAGGATAAGATAGCTATCTATACTCAACTAAGAGTTATTGCCTCTGAATCAATTCAATGGAAAGTAAAGTTCCAGCATTGACCACTCCCACTTTCCCCCTCATTGTAAAAGCTATTTTTTTTCCATGTCTCTTTAATGTGAGATATTTTTTTCTCATTTTATATTTCCCAGTGCATCCCTTTTTCATAGTTCTGAATTTCATTTTTTTTTAAAAATTATTTCATCATAATCAACTCATACACAAGCCCTTTTGTCTATTTAAACCTCTAATTGTCCTAATAATCGCAACATTCTTAAGACATAAGCAGTTTAACTTTATGGAATGCCTTTAAATTTCTTTTTCATGTTTACTTTTTCTATTTCTATTAATGTCTAGTCTTTTCACCAGAACCTTTAAGCATCCTATTTTTTTTCAATAAATATCAATTTTCCTTCTAATTTTTCTTTTTTTTTTTTAAATCAATATTGCTGAGTAGATTATTCATGGTTATAATATTTTCTCCTTTACTTTTATATTATATTGTAAAACCTCTGATTCTTCCATGGGGAAACAGCTAAATATAGTGTGAGCTTGATTATGGTTCAATGATACTGGAATTGTTTCTAATGTTTTGCAGTATTTTCTTTGTGAACTGAGAACTCTGGAATTTGGCAACAATATTTCTGGGATTTTCATTTTGTTATATGTTTCTTTCAGGAAATAATCACTAGATTCCTTCCATTTCTATTTTATGTTCTGATTCTAGGATATAAAATCAGTTTTCATTTTTTTTTTAATAATATGATGTCTATGTTCTTTTTTCTGATCATGACTTTCAAGTTTTCCAATAATTCTTGAATTATCTCCCCTTTACCTATTTACCAGGTTAATTGTTTTTCTAATGAATTGTTTCTCATTTCCCTCTTTTTTTTTCATTCTTTTGATTTTGTTTTAATGTTTCTTGATGTCCCATGGAGTCATTAGCTTTTATTTGCTAAATTTTAATATTTACTGGAATTATTTTATTCAGTTTTCTTTCATTCGTTCCCCACCCCGATTTGGCCAGTTCTATTTTCATACATATAACTTGTCAGATTTATTTATTTAAAATCTAATTGCAAAATAGAAAAGGGGAAATTATTTTTCTCTTAATTTCCATGAGCACAGACCATAAGCAATGATTCAAATTATCATACAACAAATTTCCATTTCAAAAAAGTCTAAATAATATATACTACATATTAGACTCTTCATCCAATCTTATCTACATATATATAGTCTTTACCTATCTTCAATGATCAATTTGGATGACACTACTTTCTTGAAGCCTTGTCAGTTTCATCCCTGGGCTTCTCTTGTTCTTCTCTTTCTCTTCACTTTACCCAAAGTTATTTCCTTGCATTTCTCCTCTGTGGCATTTATCTTTCTATCATGGTGCCATACCTACATATCTTCTTTACCAGTATCTCACCCAACTTTTGCCTTGCTGGCTGTTTGAGAACAGGACCTGTATTATAGCTCTCATTTATATTAATGTTGCATAAGTGAAATTGATTCATTTGTTAATTATTCTATAGTGAAATAATCAACAATAAACAACATATCTGTAGCAGATAAACATTCAGAAATTTAGGAGCTTTCATCAATGTTTCCTTCTGGGAATATTCAGTATATTGTTTCTAATGTATACTCTTTTAAAAAATATATTGATTTTCAAAATGTTAAGGAAACTCTCATTACAGCATACACTATGACTCTAGTGAGTCATATTTTATATATTTTATAACATCAAGTTAAGAGAGACAGAAACAGAAAGAGACACACATACACACAGACACAGAGAGACAGAGAGAGAAGCATCCAAGAGGGGGAAACACTTCAGAAAATCTAATAAAACCATCATACTTATTGATCTTGATATTTTTGCTGTGTTCCATAATAATAGGCTCCTACTTCAGCAAAGAAGGGAGGGAAGTACATTTTGTCATTTCTTGGTCTGTGATCAAACTTCATCATTAAAATTATGAATAATTCATTTTAATCGATATTTTTTTTTATTCATTGCATATATCACTTTCCTGTTTCTGTTTACTTAAAACTCATAGGATAATATACATGAAACTGAAAGGTATCAAATCTAACCTCCTAATTTACCTAATAAAATAAATCCTGAAAAAAAATGGCTCTTTAGGCAGGGTCACACAGCTAGTGTATTTAATCTTAAGGAAAGTTAAACCAAAACCACTTTGAGTCTCATTGTATTGGCCAACAATCAATCCAAGACCAAGCCCCAAATTGGTCATTATTGGGTTCTTCCCCCCACGCCACATTTATTTGGAATTTTTTGAGTAGATGAAAGAGGCTATTGATACCTAGCATTATTCACCAAATGGATATGAATCAACAAAGATCTGACTCAAAAAAGCCAAGGACTCCTAGTGTATCTAGGGCCATTTCCTTTCACCTTGATCTAAATCTGAATTTAGATGGCATTGGAGGGGAAAGTGAGGCAAGTGATCATGCACAGCCCTTACTTAAATCACATTCACTTGCATGTCATGGCATTATCTCCCTGTTGTCATGGTGTTCTTCAAAAACATATGACAAACAGTAATAGTTTATGGCAGGATTCAACCCCAATCTTTCCAAGTTTAAGTACAAAGCTCTACCAATTCCCCCCCCCCCCCCCCGAGGCAATTGGAGTTAAGTGACTTGCCTAGGGCCACACAGCTAGAAAATGTTATGAGTCTGAGGTCAGATTTGAACTCCAACCCTCCTGACTTTAGGGCTGGTGCTCTGTCCACTGAGCCAAGTAGCTGCCCATACTAATTTTATTTTAAAGAGATAATTGCATTCTTAAAAGTCATTGTTTCTTGAAGTAGAGAATATTCCATTATATTACTCTATCACAATTTTTGAACCATCCCTTAGTTGATGAGCATTTATTTTCTTTCCAATTTTTGATATTCCAAAATTTCTACTGTAAATCTTTTGGTATATGTGTTACTTTTCTTCCTGTTTTTGACCATCTTGGGGTAAAAACATAGCAATTAAGTTAGAAAGCTATAGACATATTAATTACTTTCTTGTGCAATTACAACATTGCTTTCCAGAACAATTATCTCAATTCAGCTTTAACAAAAATCACTTTACCTTTTTTTTCCCAGCAAAATGAATAACACTGACAATTTCAGACTTTTGTGATTGTTACCAATTTTCTGTATGTAGAGTAAAATCTCAAATTTGTTTTGATTTGCATTTATGTAATTATCAGGGATTTGAAGCAATCTGTTATATGACCTTTAATAGTTGGCAATTCTTTTGAGAACAATTTATTCTTACCCTTATCATATATATGGTGATTTAATCAAATAATTTCTCCAATCCTTGTTAAGGACTATGCCTAGGTAAAGGGGCAGGTCAATTTTCCGAGAGCTTCCACAGCTTGGATCATAACATCTGAAGGAGTTGCAAAGCAGCCTTTACTGACACAGGTGTTGCTTGTGGATGGGAATGAAATAAATTGGAGACAGAAGGAAAAGGAGAGAGGTCAGACAACACAACGGCCTCTCAGTCTCCTTATATCATCATCATCATCATCCTCTCACATTAAGAGATCCATTCTACAGGTCTGAATTAGACCTCTAGTCTAATTCCAGCAGCCACTAGCAGATGGCTCCCATATCACAAAAAAATCCTAAAAGTCAAGAGTAATGCATAAAGTCATATTCAAATATTTGGTATCTTGTGATCTCATAGTACAGGGATGTTGGTCAACTACCTAACCAAGAATCATCTCTCTAGCATCTCCAATACATGGCTACCTAAGCATTGTTTGAAAAAGAGAAATGATAACTGAGTCATTTCCATATAAAAATTTGAATAATTCTAATTACAAAGAATTTGTCGTTGTTTTCATGAAAATATGAAGATTCATAATGGCCCATGAAACTTCTACACTTTGCTTATAGTTCTTAAAGTTATAATATTTTCCAAATGTCAACTCTTCCATTTCAACAACTTTCCCCCTGATCAATGTAAGTATCTCCATCCCTAATACAAGACCAGAATGCCTATAAGAGAATGATCTCAAGAATCAACATGGTTGAAGGGAAAAAAAAGATCTAATTATCAATAAGGTAAATATTTTAACCGATCAATCTACAATTGTGTAATAAATACATACTCAGTATTGGAAAACATGATTAGAATTGATAAAATAATCACTTTCCTTAACAAAGTTGTTTCTGTTCTTATTCAATAAATTTATAGAATATAACCAGGCAGATATCAATCAACCAACTGACTACCATTTTTTAAGCAGCTACTATGTGCAAGATACTGAGAATACAAATAGAGGGAAGAAAATCATGTTGTGCTTGCAAAGAACTCACATTTTAATATGCACAATATCATCTCCAAGTCTCAGAATTGACCAACAGGAAGTCCCCATCCATAACTGACATAACTCCTCCCTTAAGCAATCCTGATAAGTGGTTACCTAAACAATATTCAGAATCCTCTAGTTATAGGAAGCTCACTATTTCCCTGGCAGGCCATTCAATTTAGAGAGAGCTTTAATAGATATTCCCTCCTGATATCAAGCTTAAATGTGCTCTTTTGTAATTGCCAGCTTTGTTTCTGTTTCTGCCTCGGGACCTAAGAAGAAAAAGTCAAATCTAACTTAGATCTTCCTGTCTCTAGACCATTTCCCCAGCTAGTCTTCTAATGTGAAAAAGGCAGAATGTTTCCTGATACCCATTCTAGCTCTAGATTTATAAATCTTCAATGTACAACAAGAGGAAGCCAGGAAAGATGGTCATTGAAGACCTCAATCCTATGAGCTACTTTCATCACAGAAATGTGTATTAAGCCCTTTGTCTGTGTTCTAGATATTGCATTATTTCCAGTTAACACTAAATAAAGAATATCACAAAAATATCATTGGTTTCAGATCCATGCCTTAAACCTCTCCAGTTTGCCGTTCAGGGAAGTGTTGTCTAATATGTACCACAACCTTGCCTCACATCATGTTATTAAAAAAAAAAAATACACTGGGTCAAACTTCCAAAAAAACTAATTAACACTAATGCCACCAAGTTAAAACCATTCCATTTCTCTTGCTTTTCTGCCTTTCTGTCCAGGTAAGGAAAATGGGTACAGTTGCTTCCTTAGCATTCTCAAATGTTCAGTCAATAGTTAATATGTAGCAGTGAGAGCAACAAGCAAGGTTCTGCTCTTAGGGCTATTGGATAATCCCATAGTAGCACTTTCTGGCAGTGATACCACATGCTCTGAGTTTCCGGCAGGACATAGCCATGGGGTTCCTGGCAGAGTGCAACAGCATGGTTTTTTGCAAACAGATCCATATCACTTTTGACAGGACTGACATATGGCTTTGAGTTTCTGGCCAAAGACTCCTTAATGGTTCCTATCAAGAGAGACCCCTATATGCTCCCTGGCAACACCACTGCTCCACGCACGGGGTTTAATTCCTGGAAGTATACGCAAATATGATTTGTTATAGAACAAATTTCTGAGTTGGTTTTCTGCCAAAATACATTTCTATAGGTCATGTCAAGTCCAGCACAGCAGTTGGCTTTCAGCAAGAGGGTACAGACTTGATTTTATAATGGCCCTCACATTCACAGCTCTGCCATTTTGAAGGAAGCCTCATGAAGAATGTGGTCTGATGGATAAGGATCAGCATGAGTTTAGGCTTGAGGTAATAAATTATCTGTGGCACACATTTGAATTTCCACTTTTACCCAGTGGGTGAGTACAAATCCAATAAGCTTACTACATTTAACTGGCTCCAAAAGATTTTCTGTATCACTACCAGATATCTATCTGGAAATCAAGGTCCACTTTGACACCTTGTCATAGTCCTAGCTAACACATGTACCCCATTCCAACCCAACTTTTACACATTTTGATTTGAGATTAGTAATCATATCAGTAACACCATTCAGACTGAAAAGTACATAACAATTCAATGCTCTGGGTCTCCAATTGTGATCCCTGGGACTTTTAGAACAAAGTCCCTTTTTTAACCTCCACGCCTCTAAATATGTATTAAAATGGAAGTTCCATGAGGGAGGGATTTTCTCCTTTTTTACATTTATATTTCTAGCTCCCTATAGTTCTAGGCACAAGGAAATATTTAATGTTTTTTTTTTTCCTTCTCTCTGTTATCCATTTCTTCATTATTTATGCATTCATCAAATCACAGAGAGAGCACAAGCACTCTTAAAAAGCAACACTGGATTTTTGAATCAGTCATAGAATCAGCATTCAAACCCCAATATCTTTCTTATTATTTATGTGTTTTGTGGGAAGTAATTTCTCTGCTTTGGGCCAAAGATTGTTCTCATCTTTAAAAAAAATAGATTTTCCTTAGTGCTAAATGCAATGAGCCCTGTGTGTGTGTGTGTGTGTGTGTGTGTGTGTGTGTGTGTGTGTGCACACGTGTGTAAACTTTCCAAAGTGACCCTTATCAATTGCCCTATCTATTGCGCTGACAAATGATTGTTTCAAAGGCTCAGGAGACTTTGCATAAAAGTCAAGTCATTCATGCCTTCAGCTAAGTGCTGTTAGGGAGAACAATAGGTTCCTGCTGTTTCCTCTGGCAGATGAATTCTCTTCTGTTCCTTCTCTGGCCATGGAGCCATTCAGCTGTTAAAATGGCTGCTAATCTCTCACTCCAGGAAGCAGTAGTCCTTGACAGGTGAATAAAGTTCAAGATCTGACCAGGATATAACTGCCTGCTCCTGACCTCAATGATGGATTGCTGTCACTTTGCAGAGAACAAAACAGATGCCTGATCCTAGCTCTGAGAGGGCACACCCTTCAGAACTGTAAAGGACAGTAGTCTAGTACAGTGACTCTGTGATAGAGCTGTGCTCCATTAGCCCACTGGACTTTGTCTTGCACAGGGGTCCATTACTGAGTGAGCTGAGTGAGCTGAAGGATTTGTCAAGATAAGGACCTCAGAGTCATGTCAGCCAGGATAGAATCATTGGGTCAGAGGAATACATCTACCAAGTCTGGCAGAACATGTGATTTTTTTCCCATCCCTGTAAAGAAGGAAGGAAGGTAAGTTTCCTTTTCTATTCTATAGATTCCTTAAGTTTTTCAAGTGAGGAATCTAAGAATAGAGGGAAATGACAATGAGATTACACATAGAGATGAGCCTCTTTTGGATTGGAGCCTTAGTCCTCTGCACAGGGATCTTACTACTCTCTTGATTATATTGGTATACTACCTCTTTTGCAGCTGATACAGTTCTATTTATTTTTCATTTCTATTCTCCTCTGAGCACACAGGGAAAAGAAAGTGAACTAATGTTCCAGGCAAGGGAGTAAAAGAGCTGCGATATTTTAATTAGCTTATTGTTTTCACTTCTATATAAGAGCTTAATAAATGTTTACTGACTGCCTTACTCAAGAGAGTCCTAAAGTATTTTTTTTCTTTCATCCAACTCACTACCATCTATATGAAGTTCACATTGGAAATTTCTCAGACTTTATAGTCATGATATAATGCATATAGAAAAATAGGAAGATCTGGATTCAAGTGTTTCCTTTGACACCTATTAACTGTGTGACTGTAAGCAAATCATTTAAGCTCTCAGCTCTTATCATCACCATTAACAACAACAACACTAGCATTTACAGAGTGCATTAAAATTTGCAAATCATTTTACATGACAAATTCTTTGATTTTTTTTTTGAACAGCTCAATGAAATGGAGTTATTATTATCTTCATTTTACAGATGAAGAAAATCAGTGTGATGTGAGTTGTGATCTCCCTTCCCCAATTACACAATGAATAAATCTCTCAGGCTAGATTTGAATTCTGATTGAATGTCTGGCTCCAAATCCAACCATCTAGCCTCTGTGCAGTTTTATTGCCTTGGCAACTCTTTAATATTCAGAATTGAACATAAGTTGCTGACTGCTTTGACAAAAGGAGTTTCTTCACCTATGTGTTCTCTTAAATCAGTGGCATAATGAGATCAGCACATCCTTCTATCTCTATTTCCCAACAATTCCTTCCAATGGGGCTAACCCTGGAATTTAAAGTCAGCTTGTTCTATTTTAATTTATGGTAGTCCTTCACAATCTTTTGTTATTTTTGTCTACTAGCTAACATTTTCCTTTTCTTTTCCTGAACAGAATTTCATCTTTGATTACCATACACAATTGATTAGTTTCATTAACTTCCTGATCTTTACTTCTAGCTCTTCTCCCTCTAATTCTGGATCAACAATTTCATTTTACTTGATAAACACTTTATTATGGCTCCCCTAATCCCTCTCAATTTTACCAGCAATAATACATGTTTACTACTTTAATGTGAAGTTTAACTCTATCTTTTCCTTGACCTAAATATATCTATCGAATCAGTTTTTAAGTTTTGTTGATTCTAAAGGACCCTCTCATATCCAAGCTTGGTTTTCTGCTATCACTGCCCATGTACACTTCCAAGGTTTTATTACTACTTCTCTGGCCTTATAAGAATCTCATCTTTGTTTTTCTTAAATCGTTTCTTGCTCATTATAACATTTTCATGTTCCTTCCAGATTATCCTAGATATGAATTTAATAAATCCAAACTTAAGAAATAAATTGTTATTATAATTAATTAATTTTTATAGAGCTTAACATAGTTCTTGGTTCCTAGTAGTGCTAAAGAAATGCTTTTCAAAAGCATTCAATGACTCCCATTTCCCATTTGTGTTACATCTATTCTTTTTGGAATGTGAAGCTTTCCACAGTCTTTCCAGGTTAAATTTTCTCTACTTTCAAGAATGCAAAGTATACTTCAGTCACATTTTCCTATTCACCATCTCTTATAACATTTTCTATCAACTTCTAAGCTTTCCCCCCAGTTATGTCTTTCATTTACACTTAGTCAATTCACTTCAATTGAATCAAACATCATGTATCTTGCTCTTCGTGTGTTTTTTGAACTCTTCTGAAAGTCTGAACTGGAGTGCTAAGCTAGTAATATGTATGTGTGTGTGTGTGTGTGTGTGTGTGTGTGTGTGTGTGTGTATGGGCATATATTTATGTACACATGTAGATAGAGATGTATACATATACGTATACATACATACATATATATAGAGAGAGAGGCATATATTTATGTACACATGTAGATAGATGTATATATAGACATAAATCTATTACTATCTATATTTATTTCATTCATTAACTCATCCATTCATTTAATAGTTATTGAATATATTGAATAATTATTGCTATTCTTAGAAGACAATTTTTTTAAAAAAAGTCCTACCCTTCAATGAGTCTTCAATATCCATTCTTCAATATCCAATTCTAATACATGAAACTAGATGGGATTTCATTGTTATGTCTGGACTAACTTTCTGGAGCGTCTTGGTACCAGCCTGAGTCCTTGATCTTAGAAGAGGAATGAAGAGAGGAGACTCACACAGATAATCAAACATGGAGTCCATTTATTATAAAATCTCTCAGCCTTATATACCCTAATACCTTTGTATAACCAAAGCAGCACTGCAATAACTAGTCACAAACTATACACTGTGCATGCGGGAGCAAATAAACCACTGTAGATGTCTCTTTTTCATTTGGTATCACTCTGCTTCAATTACAGCACAGGTTGTCACTGCCCCTTGACTTCTCAAGAAGGCTGAGAGAACTTTGGGGATATGGGGTGCTGAATCAGACATTGTTAGTAGGTTCCCTCTAGGCTGAAAGGTCTTAGACCTCACCCAGAGTTCCCCCACTATCTGTGGCCCTCTACAACTCACCCTTTCTTTTGTTGTAATTGAAGCAGGTATACATCAGTGGTTAAATCTTTCAGTATGGGAGGCATCACACAAGCAAGTAGTAATATCACATAAGCAAGTAGTAACATAACAAACAATTTGAATAAACAAGATACTTTAAAAGCCTTTCCATGAGTGCCAGAAGGAAGATAAAGAAAGTAGCTCTCAATTCACAACCACATATACACCTCTTTCAGCAGTCAAGAAATAGTCCAAAACCAATCTATTTTCCCCCATTTCATGTGTCAGGGAATCCAATGTTTCCTGCAGGTTCTGAAGTCCTGTATCAGCCTCATTAACAATTATTTTTGATGTTAATTTTTCAATTACCACACATATAAGGTAAACTGTCATGTTCTTTCAGTAGTAGGCACAGTCAGCAATGGAAACACCCTGTTTCTAGGGTCTTTTACTTCATTTCTAGGTTCTTCTCTTTTTCTACCTCTCCCTTTTGGACAAAACAGATATGGCTAGTTGGCACCTATTTTATTCCTTCTCCAACTGTAGAGACACAAGCAAAACCTCTGCCCCAAGCTGTTAGTTTATCTGGTCCCTTCCATTCACCACTCTCTGCATCTCTCCACATCACTTGTTCCTGAAGTTCCTTAAAAAAGCTGATATATATTAGAGGCTACAAATTTTATTTGGATTGTAGCAATTCTTTGTACCCTCCCTACTGAATAAGCTGAATCAGATATTATATTTACATCTCCTTGATAATAAATAAGAGATAGCATAATTGCATACAACTCATTCTACTGAGTGGACTGAAAAAAAGTTCTGACTACACTTTTTATAGCTAAGCCAGGAGAATATGCAGCACAAATGTTATGTTTGGATGCATCTGTAAAGATCGTTGGTCCTTTAAAAGGAACATTAGAAACTTTTTCTTCAAAAATCCATTGCCAAATATGTAATAGCTGGGTTATATTTAAGGGGGACCCGTGTGTAAAATTTGGAGCTGTGGCCAATGAAATTTGCCACTCTGAGATGGTTTCACAGCATACATTAATTTGTTCATTGGTATAGAAGGTGTATATCTTGTCAGGTTTTATCCCAGATAATTGTATTACTCACTTACTAGTCTTTAATAAGACTTTAACCACAACACTGAGTAAGGAATAAGACTTTGGTCTGGTTGTGCTTAGAGGGTCACCCACTTGATTACACTTTCTCCTTGATGAAGGACTGATGTAGGTACCTCTTTTGTAGCAAAAACTGATCTTTCCAAGGGTTTTTGAGTGACCTTTTCAACCACATTGGATAAAGCCAGTTCAACCTTTTTCAGAGCCTCTTAGGCTTCTTTTGTAAGTTTGTGGGGTGAGTCTAATAAATATTGAAAAGGAGTGTGTCTTTGAATTTTTCTGGAGCTATATGCAATTTGTAGTTTCTTAATGTTTCTATGGTCTTTTGTGAGCATGCTTATAACATTTGCTTCTCAGGTATACACCCAAAGATATCATCCATGTAATATAATATCATAACTTTTGGAAATGCTTTTCTTACTGGAGTAAGAGCAACAACCACATAAATTTCACACATGGTAGGGCTATTTTTCATGCCCTGTGGCAAAACTGTCCATTCATATCTTTTATAAGGCTCAACTAAATTAATGCTGCACTGAAAAGAAAAAAAAAAAATCATATCCTTCTTATTCAGAAGGATAGAGTAGAAACAATCCTTAATGTCTATAACCCAAAGAAGTCATTCTCTAGGCAACTGAGTAGGAGATGGAAGTCCAGGCTGAAGAACTCCCATTGTCTCCATCTGTTGATGGAGTTGAGAAGAGTAATAGCTGGGTTATATTTAAGGGGGACCCGTGTGTAAAATTTGGAGCTGTGGCCAATGAAATTTGCCACTCTGAGATGGTTTCTCTTCTCAGGGGAAGGGAAAGTGGACTGAGAAACTGAGAAACGCCAAGGCCCACAAACTTCTCAGTGCAGTCCTTATCTCCTTTCCTACTCAACTTGCCATGCCTCTCAAACCTCCTAGAGTAGCAACTAATAATATAAATCAACAAAATACTAAAAAAGACTTTTTCAGCTCCTTTCCCTCCTTCCCCTCCAGGGATAGGGGAACCAATCCTTCCCTTGTTTTTCTCCTCATACTTCCTTGTTTGACACCCTATTTCTTTTCTTTTACTTATATGTGAGTTATCTTAAAGGCATTTTTATCCCACTGTAGTCAGTTAGTTGTTCTCCTACTACCTTCCACATCTCTGGCTCCAAATTCTTTTCTTTGGAGAGCCATGGAGACCTGCACTCCAGAGCATTTGAGAACTCAATGATTTGCTTCTGAGTTACCAATAAACCTTGCTTCTCTATTAACTTAACTAAGTCTTCTTCATACTTCCCTCAGGAGGGAGCTCATTTCTTACTATCTTCCCCATATCGGCTGAAAAACAAAAATGACTAGATTGCCCTTACCAAATTTTCCTGCTTAACTGTCTTTATACTTAACCTATCCCTACGGTCATGAGGACTCCTCTGCTGAACTAGCTGATCTTGTCAGTGCATCTTACTTTATAGGGCCCTATGTTTAGATGCCAAATAATTGTGTCTGGACTAGCTCTCTGTAGGATCTTGGGACCAGCCCAAGTTCTTGGTCTTAGAAGAGGAATGAAGAAGTAGACTCTTCTTTTATATAGTATAATGGTTCTCTCTGAGAGTAGGTTTCTTGGGGAGGTTTTCTGGAGGCACCCTTAGTTTCAGCTCAGAGTAATAATCACTCCAAATGCAGCCAGCTGATAAAATGCAAACATTTATTTTCTCCTTCCAAAATAGCCCGGTTAGTTTTTCTTAGAGGCCTATCTTTCTGCTTGGTTCTAAGAGATCTTGAAGTTGTCCTTTGCCTCTGCTTTCTTCAGCCTTCAGCCAGTACAAAGATGGAAGATGGAATGAATCTGACTCCACCTTCGAGAGTGGGCTTCCTCCCAGAGTGCTCTGTGTCTGTCCCAGAGTGCCTCTGTGTCTATCCCAGAGTGCTCTCTGGCCCTAAGAGCTTCTTGCTTATATGAGCTCTCTAAAGGTGTGAACACAAGCATTGTTTCTATTAGTTCCACTTAGTACCTTGTTTCAAGTTCTGGCCTATAACATCTCCTTGTAAGATCAGATCAATCATACTGAACCATGCTAAATTAGATAATTATTGTCTCTATCGACTCTAATGAATTAACACTTTGTAAGGATTCCAACAATATGGACGGTCAAACATGGAGTCCTTGTATTCAAAACTCTCTCAGCATTATATACTCTAACACCATTACACAATTATAGCACACTGCCTATTTGATAACTATATACTGTGCATGCAGGACCACATAAACAACTTGCTATTGTGTATAGATGACTCTTTGCCACTTGGTAGCACTCTGCTTTAATTACAACACAGGTTGGCACAGCCCCCTGACATCTCAGGAAGGCTAAGAGCCCTTAGGGAAGATGGGGAACCAAACCAAATATGGTCAGCATGTTCCCTCTGGACTAAAGGATCTTATACCTCACCCAGAGTTCCCCCACTATCTGTGGCCCTCTACATTTCACTTAATTTTAACACTAAATAATTAATACTCTTTTCCCTCCTCAAGTCAAAGATAATGTTTGTGTTTCATATTATATATAATATTATACAGTTAATAAACTTTGACATTTGCATTTTCTTGAGTAAATATTAACAGAAAGAGCAATGGTAATTAAAGCAGAAGCTGTGATGGAATATGATTTCATGGTCTCCTGATTTTAGAGTGTGGGTGGGGGCTTCTGTTCGAGCAGTGAGTCAGTAAAACCTGGATCTTTTTGGTTTTCCAGTTTGCCTCAGGAAATTCTCAAGCCCAAGCTGTCTGATTTTGAATAGACTCTTTTTCAGTTCATTGTTGACTGATGATCTGGTCAGTGATAATCAAATTTCAGAGAGGAGCCCTCAATCTGGAGACTACTCCCTATCCCTATTCTTGAGCCATAGAATTAGCATATCTATGGTAGAAGCTGGATAAAGATATCTTCTTTGCTTCTGTTTCTTTACTGAATTCCCTTACAATTCAGTCTACTTGTATGGCATTACCATTATTTTCAATAAAATCTGTTCCTTGTCGAGGAGGAGATGAGTTCAAGCCTGCAAATCCTTTTGAAATATTTCACAACACCAGTCTGGGACCTCAAACTTTTAAGGTACCCCTTCCCAACCTCAACAGCTGTTGGTTAGATTACCACTTTTTTTTTTAACTTTATAGCATATTACTTCAACTGAATATCATGAATAAATATATTTGCAATTTCTACTTAAGAGAAGTAATTTTTAAAATTTTAAATTGTGTTCATGATGCAAGTTCTTAATAAAAGTTGAATCTATTGATAATTTTTTTTCATATTTTAAAATAATTTGAAGAATAAATCAGTGTCCAAAAAGATTTAAAAAAAAATTCTAAAATCATTTTGCTACCAAGTGAAACTACCTGAATCAGGATTATCTTCTTCCTTCTTTTCTCTCTCCTTTTTTTTTTCTTCCTTCTTTCTGTGAGGAATAGATTCATTTGGTTTCCACAGTATAAAAATTTAATTGGAGAAATGAAACATAGATTAGAAAACTGAAACCCACAGGGATATCAGATAATAATCAAGGTGATCCAGTGCTGGTTTGCTCATCCAAAAGAAAGTAAGAATGTCAGATCAGGGAATGGGTTTTTTAATAAGAAGTGGTGGCTGAGATTAGAGAAAAAAAAAAAAAAAAGGTCTTTGTCTCTAGTTTTCCCTTGTGATCTTCCTCTTTTGGAATGGAAGCTACTTAGGGGTAGGAACTGGATTGAATGGGAAACACTCTACACCCTACTCCCTTAAGCTTTTGATAGCCTCAGGCTGTCTTACATCTTTTAGAAACTGCTTTAGAAACCCCAGCCAATGGGGAAAAGAGCCTGGGGGTTTGAAAGGGAATAAAAAAGAAAATGCCCCTTTCCGGGTGTTTCTCTCTTTCTAAAGCCAAGCTTTGTGTTAAAGACTGAACCCTTTCTCATGGTTGCTTCTGTCCTATATACTTCCTTCCTTTCTACCTTCTGCCCTCCCTTCCTCCCTCTGTTCTTCTCTCCCTTCTCCCCCCTCTTTCTGTTTCTCTGTCTCTGTCTCTGTTTCTCTCTGTATGTGTGTATGTGCATATATATATACACACACACACACACACTCACACACACATATATATGTATGTATGTATATGTGTATACATATGCATTTGTATTTATATATATATATATAGATGAAGGATAGGGACTGTAAATTTTAGGTGAAAAAAATCTTTCATTACAAAATCAGATCTTCTTTGAATTTTATAATTTTGAAGAATTACTGCAGGGATCCTCAAACTTTTTAAATAGGGGGCCAGTTCATTGTCCCTCAGACTGTTGGAGAGCCGGACTATAGTAAAAACAAAAACTTTGTTTTGTGGGCCTTTAAATAAAGAAACTTCATAGCTCTGGATGAGGGGGATAATCATCTTCAGCTGCTGCATCTGGAACACAGGCTCTAGTTTGAAGACCCCTGAGATTAAGTGAGTTGCCCACAGTAATGGAGCCTTTATGTCAAATGGGAGTAAATTGAACCTGAGTCCTAAGATCGACTCTCTAGTTGGTATATCAAGGTAACTCTAAATGGAAGAGAAAGGAGGACAAGAAAGAAGGAGAAAAATATAAGGGGCATGAAGAGAAAAAGAAAAATGAAAGAATGAAACAACAAAAAAAAAAAAGAAAAGAAAGATGATGAGGAAGAATAAAAAAAATGGAAAAGGAGAAAGAGGAGGATTAAAAAGGAGGCATGAAATCACTTACTTCCTTTAGGATTGTTAACATTGTTTTAAGATGACTGACTGAATTAACTTTAACAATTTGCAGCAGAATTATCCTGTGTGTTTACATGTCTGTATTCCAAATTCCCCATCCCATTCTGAATGTTTTATTTTCTTTTGGAATTTTTTTTTTTGCTGATTTTTAAAAATTATTATTATTTGCATTATAAGAAAGAATGAGGATATTATTTCTACCTTGTTTTCTTAACTGGTAATTTTACTATAACTTTCTTCATATTTCTTTCTATCATATTTGTTGGTACCATATTTATTTTATTACCACACATTTTTTTCAGCCATTGGCCAGTTTCAGGAAATGTGGATTTTTATATTCAAACATCAGAATGTCCCAAGCTCTGTTTTTAGAAATATGATTTTTCCCTACTTCTACCTTGAACTGCCATTAGTAGCAACCTAACAGAATCATCTTAGTATTGGGACTTAGTTCTAATTGATTTATTCTGGATTGTTGTTGTTGGGCAATGCTACTTTACATAAACAACTTCATTTAATTCTATTGAAGATTTGGTTATTTTCTTTCAACAACTGTTTTCCTGGAAAACGTGTCATTACATTATCTCCTATTTTAGTTGTTACATGTGTATTCGTGTAAATATGCATACATATATGTATGTGAGCTAGGTCCATGTAATATGCAAAGGTATGTAAATATATACATATCCTGTTTGGTAGTATGATACACATATACAATTGAGTATACACATATATGATATGGGTAATTTGTGAAAATTCAATAGGTAATACATCCTGATGGTAGTATAATGGCTCTTCTCTACCTATCCCTGACTAAAAAAACAAAAACAAAAACAAAACCAAAAAAACCTCTTTTGGATTTCTCTGAGTTATCATGGCTTAAGTATTTCAATTGATCTCTGGAAAGCAGTTTTTGAAAAGATAGGATTGGGTTATTAAGGAAGGAAATGTCCTATCCTAGTACAATCTGGTACAATCTGGACTTCTACTCAGGGTCCTCTGTTTGCTTTGACACTATTGTTTTCATTTTACTCTCAAATAAACTTTGTAATTACTAAAGGGTTATGAGAGATGATAACAAGAGCAGTATTGACCAGATGTATTGTAGTTACATTAAAAATATCAGGACTGAACTTACAACAAGGAAATGATTGTCATTGTAGGGAAAGACCTCAATAAAAGAGGATTCAATTTGTATACTTTTTTGGCTCTTTGGTTGTTGTCTAGGTAGAATGAAAAAAAAAATGACATTCTTAAAACCAAATGCTCCAAGTTAGGATTGAATATTAGCCTTCCACCTAATGCAATTATTTTCTGGATTGTCTTCTCTTCCTTCTATATTCATTACAGGTGAAGTTCTATTTAATATGCTACTTTATTTAAAAGTAGTCATCTTTGTTAGGCAGGAATTGTTCTTTATTGATGATTCAGAATATATTCACAATAAGATGTACACATAGCCTTGAATCCATCAGAAAACTTTCTCTTTTCTAGAGATTCTTAAGTATCTTGGAGAAGTTTATATAAAAGGAGCTAATTCAAAGTCCAATAGAAATTTTAAATGCATGGAAATGGAAAGGAAGGAAAGTGGTCCTAAAGATCTGACCCAGAAAGAAGTAGCAGCCCTGAAGTAAAAAGTAAAAGAAGAAAAAGATCTTGATGAGAACCATTAAACTTATATACATGTCTAAGTGAAGACTCCAACTTTCATCTTAAGTGAACCCACCTATTTAAGAAGTTAAAAAAAAGGTCTGCTCTTTCCTCAACTTTCCTTCCTGAAATGCAATCTGATGCCTTATTAACCAAATGTTGGTGGCAATATGAATTTTGGCTCAAACATTGGTCAGTGATTAAGTAGATATTTACATGTCTAAATTAAAGAAGAACTAAAATTCAGACTAACTGTTAGGCATCTTAACAAGTGGGAAATCCCAGAGTATTCCTTCACTTCAAATTGTTCTTCTAAAAATAAATATCTAAAATCTGAGAAAGAACTACACAAATTTTACAGACAAGAACATTGTCCTGGCTTTAAAGCAAAATAATTATATTAACAAGGTGATACAATTCTTCACCCCTTTCTTTTTTAAGATAAACTTACCTGTTCCATGGCTAATTTCTGTTTGAATATTGTTTTCCTCACTTTTTTAAAACTGTCCCTTCTTCCTTTTTCTCTGATGAAGAAAACTCAAAACTTATAGCCCCAAATCTTTTTGATAAATACCACTGCAGTAGCTGGCCATCTATGACTCTGGTTTGTGGTGATTTTCTTCTTTTAAAATATATAATGGTGGTTCTCTCTGGGAGAGAGCAGGTTTCTCGGGGAGGTTTTCTGGAGGCAGCCTTAGTATCAGTTCGGATCAATAATTACCCCAAATACAGACAGGTGATAAAAGTTCAGATCTTTTATTGTCTCCAATACAGCATGGTTAGCTTAGAAGCCTATCTCTCTGCTTGGTTCCAAGAGCTCTTGCAGCTTTGTTCTTTGCTTCTGCCTCTGCTTTCTTCAGCCTCAAATTCAGCACCAAGTTGAATCTGTCTTGCCTCTGAGAGAGGGCTTCTGGCTCTCAATCTCCCAGAGTGCTCCTCTCCGACTCCAGTCAATGTTCCGAAGTAAAACTTCTCACTCAGAGAGGGATTCTGGCTGAACTCACTTGATTCTCCCCTCTCAATCTAAATTCAGATAACTCTGGACTCTTAGCTTCTTCACTCTGAAAACTTCCTTGACTGGCCCATTGAAGCTCTATTTATGCTCCTCCGAGAGAGGGATTATGGGTTTCTCCCATAGTGCTCTCTGGCCCTAAGAGCATCAAGGGAAGTGTGAATTCAGATATCTCATACTAAATCCTGAAATCTCCCAAACATATGAACTCCAGTGAGTAAAGGTGTGAACACAAGCATTGTATCAATTAATTCTACTTAGTACCTTGTTTCAGGTTCTGGCCCAAAGTATCTCCTTGTAACATCAGATCAATAATCTATCAACTCTAATGAGTTAGCAGTTTGTAAAGATCCCAACACTGGTTGTTCATACAAAAGATGGTAACCTATGCCAATTTCTGGCATTTACCTTCTTAGGTTCACCTGGGTTCATTTTGGAGAACTTGTGCTCTCATTTGGGGAAGAAAAAGCCCTATCTTATAGATATTGCCTCATGTCCCTTCTTTCTGGTTTTTAGTCTCTAGTTTCTCCCAGAAAAATGGGAAGCTGTGAGTAGAAACAAAAAGGCAGAGAAATAAGTTATGGAAATATATGTAATTACATTTATGTGAACATATATATATTTACCTATCCACACATATAGAATGCAATAATAACTGATTAATCCATGAATATATATATGCATTAGCCTATATAGATAAATGGATATAATTATAGTCACATATATACATATGATAAAAATAGATTTATATATGGTCTATGATGATATTATAGCCTAATGTAATAGCAAAACATAACATCATATGGGATGCTATTTTCATATATCATAAATGCATCATTTAAAAAAATCACACACGATAATATATTCTCATGTTGTACAATATCATATTAGAATGTATCCTACAATAATAGTTTTATAATCTATTGCTTCATATAGTGCAGTACTGTATGGACCATATCCTATTGCATAATATACCATATTATAAGCATATCTTACTATATCTATCATATCATATTGTATATTACCTCATAGTACAGTATAACCTAATTTAGCCTAGCATAGTTTATAATATAGAATACTGTAGCATGATATAACATAATATAATGTGCTATTATATTTCACAGACAAAGAGTTATTGCTGTCAATGCCTCCATGAGCTTCCAATACTATTGCCTTAAGCCTTAGTCCAAAGACTCATGGTACTGTAGCAGCCAGCCCTTTAATCTTATGCTTCAGCAAACAACTCACATTGGAGATGGTCTTTGGTATTGGATGTGAGCCTAATTTTGTCTTCAAGCTTTGCTTAGACATGACTGAAAATGTAAGTGATTCAGTGAAGACAGAGTCTTTATCACCAATGCAGAACTTCTTTTATATGAGTGACATAAATGTGACTATTTCCCAGTTTTTCAGGACACATTCTAAAGTGTTTTGACAGATGTAAACATATGATGTGCTCCATTGTTCTTTTTATATTTTTTTCCCCTAGAAAACACACTGGCTTTTAGTGTTCTTAACTTGTATGTGTGTGTACATGTGCATACATGCATGTGCACATGTACTTGTCCTGAATCTCTTTGGCAGCATTTTAATTATTTTTTTTGCATTACCTTTCATGATAATGATTATTTTCGATGCTGAAAATATTTAAGAGTACAAATGAAATGATTTCTATTGAAATTTTAATTTGTTCAACATCCAAATTTACAGATATCCTGATATTTATACAGAGACCACAAGAATCTCTGGAACCCAAGTTAAGAACTCATGTATTATTGTTATGTGATTTTCAGGTAATCTTTATTATTAATATTTTAAAGTGGTAAATCAAGACTCTATAAAATAAGACTGCCATTACAAACAGCATCCTTGGGTTCCAATTGTTTCTCTTCTTACTTTGTGCTGACCTTTGTCAAGGAATCACCTCTCTCTGAGGATGCTCTTTTGTGCTTTTATATGTAAAATGATAGGGTATGTAAGAATAAGAGAACTTGGAGTTCACAAAGGGATTATAGTCCCACCTATATATTACCAAACTTCTTCTATCCATCATTGCAGAAAAGTCATTCATTCTTTTCCTGAAGATTTCCTCTGAGAGGGAATTCACTACCTTCAGAGACAACCCATTATATCTTAGAACTTCTCAAATTATTTAGAAGTTCCTTCTATTAAAACTAAATTTGCATCTCAAAAATGTTCATCATTCCTGGCTTGTATTCTGGGGCCAAAGAGAATAAGCATAATGTCTCTTCAAATATTTGAAGATAGAAATTATGTCTTGTATCATAAGTAATGATACATGACCTCTAGGGTCTTTCTTAACTATCCTTGCAAATATTTCTTGATTAATTGCCTGACTAAATGAATATAATACTGATTGCCTTTTGATTCAATTTGGGTCACCAAACACCACATCTATCCAATCATGAACTCTTGGCTAAAAGTTTAGAACTTCTAAAGGGGGCATACATTATTATTTTTTTTTAAATTGAAATCTACTTTATTTAAATAAAATTTTATGCCCTTGGAGCCCAACTGGATTGGTAAGTCACTTTAAAGTAAGAAATCTGCAAGTTGGAAATTATTTTTTTAAACATCAAAAATGTGTGAAATGTAAAGACAAAATACAAAAAGCACATTCTACTCAAGCAAGGAAAATTCATTTATCTTGAAGGCCCCTTCTTTGTTATTCTACTCTCTCCCTAAAATACATAAATTCAAGATTGTCCTTTTATTCTCCTGTTTTGCTACATAATTACTCAGATGTGGCAAGATCTCTAAATCCACTTGAATTGGCTTTCAAGGATCACCAGAAAACATGAATGTTTTCATCCCATTAAAGGGAAAGGAAGGGTTGTTAATTGCTCACTGAGGAGTAGATCTGAGAAAGAAGGCTCCTCAGGGGCAGATAGATGGCACAGAGGGTAGAACACCATCCCTAAAGTCAGGAGGACCCAAGATCAAATGTGGTCTCACTTAACACTTCCTAGCTGGGCAAGTCACTTAACCCCAATTGTATCAGCAAAAAAAAAAAAAAAAAAAAAAAAAAAAAAAAAAAAAAAAAAAAAAAGAAAGAAAGTAGGCTCCTCCTTGACATAATTCATGACAATTCACTAGGATGAGGGAACTAGAGAAAATTATATGAACATTTAAGAAAATGACTAAATGTGCCCACTTGCAGTTTAGAATGCTTTAAAAAGGACTCCAAATTTTATGTCCTCAAAGGGAGTTCAGTATAGAGTGATTCAATTTTCTCTGATATATTTAAATCCTTTGATAAACACTATATCCCTCGATAATAGATTGAGAACTGGAAAGGACTTCAGAGGCCATTGAGTCAAAACCTTCTCATTTTATGGATAATGAAACTGAGACCCAGAGGAAGCTAAATCATTTGCTGAGGGAAAACAGGAAGTGTAGAAGGTGGAATTTAATACAAATATGCTGTCTCCAGAGCCAGACCTTTACCTCCACCCCCACTCTACTCTTTTTTACATTAAAGTCAGCAAGCTTTGCACACTCCAATAAAGGAAACTAAATGTGATTTGTTCAAGAGTGGGTGATACCCATTCCTTGCCTTGATTAGAATAGTTGATAAGCCAAAACCTTTCACTCCAGCCCCCAACACTTTTCCTATAGAATATAGACCATCTGGGTATGCAGACCCAATTAGCACATGCTGAAAGCTAACAACACCTTTTTTCCAAGATTTCAACGTCTTGGCAAGCTTTAAAAGTTACTGTGTCACATCATAGCTCGTTTGGCACATTGCAGGGCCTTGCCATATGAGTTTATCATATATAATCATATTCCAAGTGCATTCAGAACACATGGCTAAATTGGATTTGGAGAGATTAGTTGAAAGCACAGCCATAAAAGCAATATTTCCATTATGTATCTAAAATCATTACATTGATGTAAGGAATAAGTTTTCTTCTTTTGCATTCAAGGCGTTCAATACCTGATACCTGTGGTGTCTTTATTCCTTTGTCCAATTTATATTCTCTATATGAAAACATTAAAATGATGTAATCTAATTTTAAAATAGCATTTTCTAAAACTCTTTTGCAACTGATGAATGGCCAAAGGAGAGAAATAATCACTTCTCAAAATACCTGGAATCTAGGATTAATCATATGAAACTGTTCAAAACCACTCTTGATAAGATAAGTGATTTAAAAAAAAAAAAAAAAAAAAAGCTAAGACTGCATCACAGTCACTCAGCAGATTGGTAATGATGATAAACAATGGAGTTAGTCAGTGGTGAGTGATAAACATATTAATGTTCTGATGGCAAAGCTGTGAATTGGGGCAACTACCTTGGGAATTATTTTGGTATAATATTAAGAAAAAAATCAAATTATTCATTTTTTGACTTAAAGATTCACCAGCTATGTATATGAAAATTAGTGACTAAAAGAAAGGTTTCAGCTATACTTGCCCAAAACTTATGTTGTATGGATTTGTGTTGCTGTGCTTTGCATTGAGAGCTCCTCAAATTTAGAGAAGCCAGAGAAGATAGATAAACTGATGCAGTATTTCTTACTACAAAGGTCAGCAGGGACAGATAAATAATATCATAGTTTTAACAGTTTGACTAGTTACAACAAAATAGTCAATACTCAGTACCGTGTAATCAAGATGACAAAATTAAACCCCAAAGAAAAGCTATCAAAAGACCCCTCTTCCACATCCTTGTCTTTGTGGAATTAAAAAAGTAAGAGGATAAGGCAAGGAAACAAGCATAAGGAAATGCTTACAAAGTCAAGTACAGAGCTACATGTTTTAACAACACCATCAAACAAAATACAGTTCCTGACCCGTGATGGCGTCCATTCCAAATGAAGACAACACACAAAAAAGAGCTAAAAAGGTGAATTGGAGGCTCATAGTGTGGGAAGATACTTTAGAAGTCCAGAAAGTTCAGGCCAGGTCTACAAAGAGAATGAAGGCAGATTGACTGGAGGCCTTCAATATTATGGTCCAGAACTCTGAACTTGAAACAAGGATGCTTACAAGGTACTAAGTGGAACTGGGGAGACAATGATTATCTAGTTTAGCATGGTTCAGTATGACTGATTTAATCTTACAACAAATAATGGTTTCCTAATGATATAATGATTGGATCACCGTGGAGCATAAAAGCAGGGATTGAGAGCCACAGAAGAGAAGCTCTCAGAGGCAGAGAAGACAAGCACACTAGAAGCTCTCGGAGCCAAGGAGACAGAAATTCAGAAATTCATTTCACCTTCAGTCAAGCTCTTGGTGGCTGGCCTGGCCTCCTGCACTTCCCCCATTAAGACCAAAGCCAGAAAGCTCTCCTGAAGGCTCTTCTAAAAGCTGCCAAACATCAGGCAAAGAGATAATAAAGGATTTGAACTTTAACCCCTGGCTACTCTTCTGGTGACTACTTGGACTGAAAAGAAGGCTGCTCCCAGAGACCTCAAGGGAACCAAACAAAGAACATTACACCTTCCACAAAAGGGAGGCTCCTGAATCAACACATCACTAAGAATAGAGGGATTCTCTTTTGTGGAGAAATATGAATGAGTGAATAATCCAGTGGGGTGGTGGGTTGTTCCAGTGCTTAGCGGCCCCAGTAGCTGAAAGAAATTCCACTTTGAACCAATGATAGAAAAGGCAGAGTTTTGAAGACCAAAAGTTAGGTATAGAGTTGGGAGGAGAAATAAGAAGGAGAATATTTACATGAAGCAATGCATTGGGTTTTTGTTGTTATTGTCTAAATTCTTTCTAGGTTATTTTTGGTTGTTGTTGTTGTTGTTTCCCTTTTGTTAAAGATTTTATTGTAATGGAAAGAAAGTAGGGGATATGTATTAGGGAATATAGGTAACATGAAACTGAAAGGTACCCAAAAATATTTTGTTTGAAAACTAAATAAAACTATATCCGAGGCTCAATGACAACTCCTCAATAATGCTGTCAAATGTATAAAAAAAAACATGGGTTATCTAACAATGGACCCAACAAGAAGATCTCACAAATTATTCAATCAACCAATCTTTATAAAGTGAATGAATATATATTGTGCCAATAACACCAAATAACATGTGACTTGTCCTGGCATAGTAATAATAGAATCATCATAAATTGGTGGACTATCACTCAATAGTTATCCCATGCTTCAGACTCAATTTATTTTTGTTGTTGTCATTTGTTTTATTTGTTGTTTTTTCCCTAGATTTTTAAAAAAAAAAATCTACCATTCTATAAAACTCCCTGTGAGGACATAGAGTCAATAAAACCTTAACTCAAATGCAGATTCAGAGACTTACCAACTATTTGATCCCTCAATGTCCAGAGGAAAAGCATATATAGAGTGTCATGCATAAATTATAATAAGAAAATTAATTTAGATGAATTCACATTGTTTTATATGTCAAAAAATGTACTTTATTTGTTCTTATTGTATATCAACTCACCCACATTATTGTTGAAATTCCTTGAGAAGTATATCTAATATTTTGTATTCTGTATGGTGCCTTTCCCAGTAAATGATTGGTGATTGGTAGCTCCTGCTAGCATCTTTCATTTACTCTGTGACCCAGCCAAGATATTGGACCTTTCTTTGAACACTTTTTTTTTCCCTCTTGTTAAATGAGGTTACAACAGTGTATACCTTCTAGCAGTTTAGATACATCAGGAAATAATATGTATTAAATGTTTTGCAAAATTTAGGACTATGTAGAAATATAACTTTTGAGCTTTTGTCTCTAGGTTCAGATTGAACCAGGGTTATTGAGTAGCTAAAATATATTTTTTCTCTAAAATAATCCCTTTTTCTTTTGTCTGCCCATTCCTCCTTGTTTGACACACACACACAGACACACACACACACACTTGAAGATCAGCTTTTCTTTACCTATTCCTCATTATTCAAAGCTCTGGGTCATAGAATTGAAACATGCCTTGATGTTAGAAAAATCACTATTCCAGAAATGCATCTATCCCTGGCTGGCTGATTTACTGGTGCTGAAAAGCCATTTCTGGAATTATCACCTTGTCAGGTGTGATCAAAGGCCATACTGGATGGAAATAGCATATTACTCACCTATTTCTGTCTACTCCCAAATTGCTGTTGTAAGTGTTTGGCATGTCCCAGGTGTTTCAGTAGAAAGCATCTTTCCTGAATTCACAACACAAAAGGTTGATGGTGAAATAAATGAAAGATTTTTAATGGTATCATGCTTGAAGAAAAAAAAAATACTTATATACCTATTTTAAAATTTAGTGACGCTATTGAAAGATTTAATCTTAGGTACAATAAACAAAGAACAAAACCACATTCTTCCCTAGGATATTTGATATCGATAGTTATCAAAAGTAATAAATATTGGTAATAATGTGATAGAAAGGATTGATCAAAATACAATTTATATTAAGTATTGCACATTTGAAAGTTTAATTTAAAAAAAAAAACTTATTTTCCACAGCAATTTTCAAGTAGTATTTTTTTATTAATCTTTGGAACATAGTTCCTTTATTTGACTAAATTATTACTTTATTTGAATTGAATTCAGCAGACATAAATTTCAGATCTCAGCTCAAATTTTCAAATGGATGTATATGGATATATGGACTCAATCAATATGTTCCTACTTTTCTTTTAAAATTCTTGATCGTGGAGTTAGATAAATTCATGCAAAGGATTCACCAAGAATCCAAAGGATGCTTTCCTCCTTTTCTTCTGGCATAATGAGGGCACAAGGATCCATATTAGTTACTTCCCTGTCATCCTCCTTTGTTGCTATCTCAACTTTTTTTTTTTCTTTTTAACATAAAATTCCCTGATGATATCTTTCATTCTCATTCATCTTCAGAAATCTTTGTTGAATTTGTGTTTTGGTCTTTTCCCTTCCATTCACCACATCCCTCTCCATTGCCCTCTGGGTGATAATCTTTTTCTGTTCTCTGGAAACCATAGTGTTCTTTGAATTCCTATCATGTGACAATATAGTTACAATGTTGATAATCAACAGGTAAGAATTTCTTCATTTATGAAAAATTTTCTGACACAAAAGGACATTCAAATCTCCCTAAAGCTAAACCTAATGTCTTTCTTCACTTTCATTTTGGACACAAAATATTATTCAAAGGCCCTAGGATATAAGGCTCAGCTCAAACACTATCTTCTACATGAAGTCATTCCTAGGACTTGTTACTCCCAAACCTCTTCACCAAATTTCCTTATATCCACCTATTGTTTTTATGTGTCTATCTATGTACACAGATGTTTATTATATAAATCTTCCAACAGCTTCACTAGGTTTTAAAATAGGATTTCTCTACCATTAATAATTTTACATCTATTTCACCATTAACCCATTGTATTGTGGATAAAGAAAAGATGTTATCTACTAAAACACCTGGAACTTGCTCATCACTTAAAACAGCAATATTTATATACCCATAAATTATCTAATCTAAAATATATTTGTGAGGTGCTAGGTGAGAGTGATGATACTATTCATTGTGTCTTTAATGTATATACTCCTAAAGCAATTGGCACATAGAGGAGGAAGGAGAAAACGTTAGTTGTAACCTTGGTTGCTTCTTTCTGCGTGCACACACACACACACACACACACACACACACACATACACACACACACACACACACACATCTCTCTCTCTTTCTCTCTCTCTCTTCCTCTCTCACTGAAAAATGATCTTTCAAATTGCAAAGAGTCTGGAGGACTTTGGATTTCCCATGTTCTAAATGCCCCCTAACATTTGCATCATTACTATGGATGAAGTTGGTGCTTACTGATTATTGATTAATTGCTGGTGGATCATGAGCTTGATAAATAGGAAAGATGATTGACAATGTAGTAAGTAGATGTGTCTAGGTTAAAAAATTCACCAAGAACCTTTCCTTCCTTACTTTAGGATTGTAATCAGCCTCAAAAACCATTTAGTTTTACTTTCTTCTTTTACAAGTGAGGAAGCTGATCTTTTGTTAATCCTCCTCATTGCCTGTTCTTTATCATGGATCCCCTCACTGGACAACTCACTTAATTTCTTCCTAGCTCAAACTTTTTGTTTGGTTTTGTTTTGTTTTTTTTATGTTGTCTTCATTTAACTTTTTTATTTATTTTTCCTAGGAGAACAAATGCACCATACTTTTAATTTGTCCTTTGGTTTAATTTAAAATGAATGATACAATTCTTTTGTAGGGTGTTTCTTGTTGGTCATTGGACAGGGAATTTTAATTCCTCACTTTTCTATCACTCTACCACTCTGACATTGTAGAAAGGAGTCACCATTATATTAAGAACCATTTCATATTTTTCCATTTCATGATTTATGGTTGTCAAATAACTTATCACCAAATGGTACTGACAGTATAGGTAGAGAAGACAGTTTGCTTTTTTATCAGTGGAGTGCATCTGCCTGGTGTGATATGCCAGTCCCTCATGACCAAAGTTGGAATAGTGCCTGTCAATCACTGGCTCCTGGAACTTGGGCCCCTCTTCTCTGACACTATCAGAACTGTTGTTCCAAATTTATGAAACAAGAGTGATCAAGGTCTCTACCACCTTCTCCTCAAACTCTGGTACACCTATGGAGAAGCTACATCTGGGGCAAGTCACTGTGTCTAATGTTCTAGAGAAAGGCACAATTGAGCCACATTTGGGCAGAAATCTGAGTTCAGAAAGGCAACTGGAAGAGGCTGGAGGGGATCCATGATAAAGAACAGGCAACGAGGAGGATCAGCACAAGATCAGCTTCCTCACTTATAAAAGAAGAAAGTAAAACTAAATGGTTTTGGGGGCTGATTACAATCCTAAATCTATGATCATATACTATAAAACTGGAGACATGTAAGTACAAATTAAGATCCAGTACCACAAAGCAATTTCAAAAGGGAACAATTAAAACTTGATGGAATTAGGAAGGTACATATGAGGAGACAACAGTTGAGGTGTGCTTTGAAGCATGGGATTTGAATGCATTCTATCCAAATTGCTAAACAGAAAATGTATTTAGGAAGAGCTGCTCCTTTCAATTTTATGTATGTGCTCTTTTTTTTTCCACTTGCCTTGACATAGTTACATAATACAAGGGCCTGTGCAAAAGGGTTGGTACTATGGGAAAAAGAAAAAAGATATCAAATGTGAGTGGGCTACCAAACTGAATGGAAATGTGTTCTTTCCACCCACTTCCCTGAGGTGTCAAACAGTCAGTCAGTTTCCTTGTTTCGTCTTTAGAACAGATGGATGGTAAGCTCTCTTGTGACATTTGGTAAGGAAATAATTTTTAAAATCCTAAAAATAATAATAAAGTGAATTCTAAATTAAGTGTCAGCTCTGTCACAGAATTCAAAAATCAAGAAGCAGGAATGGGCTTTCTTAGGGGGGAAAAAACATGTTGCTCCAGAGCATATTAGAGAGATCTCTCATTGTTTATAGCATACACACCATCAGGTTTTACAGCAGGTCATAATGAAAGAGGGCCCCACAGGATGTTCCGGAAATAGCTACAGAAGTTTGGAGACGATGAATTTATGGCTTGTGAATTCACAGTTTGCCTCAGCTTGGGATACACCACAATGGAGCAGCTGGTTCAGTGAGTAGGGCTGGGATGACAACAACAGGTGTGTGTGTGGGGGAATGTGTAATATCATTTGGGGAATGTGTGATGGTGGACTAGGGGTTTATTACTCTCTTGTATCCACCTAGGCATCTACAAGGAACTTATGAAACAGCCAGTCTGAAAAATCCCTCAGCTGCTAGCTTATTGACATAGGATCGTGTTTTCCCTTCCAGGAATCCTTCTTTCATTAACTTCTGAATTAGATCTGTCCCCAAAATCAAATAGGTTGCTTTAGGAAGTAACTGGTTCCCAAGGAGGACAGATTTTCACTTTCTCATGGGACCACAGATTTAGATGAAAGGAATATCAGAGGCAACCTAGTCTGAACCCTTTCATTTTGATTTATTTTTTTAAATAATAGCTTTTTATTTCCAAAATATATGCAAAGATAGTTTTCAACATCCACCCTTGCAAAACTTTGCTTTCCAAATTTTTTCTCCCTCTCTTCCACCCACTCCCTCCCCTAGACAGCAAACAATCCAATATATGTTAAACATGTGCAATTCTTCTATACATATTTCCACGATTATCTTGCTGCACACACACACACAAATCAGATTAAAAAGGGAAAAATAAGAAAAAAAAAAAAGATAAAGCAAGCAAACAACAACAAAAAAAGTTGAAAATGTTGTGGTTCCACACTTAATCCCCACAGCCCTCTCTCTGAATACAGATTGCTCTCTCCATCACAAGTCTATGGAAATTGGCCAGAATCACCTCAATGTTGAAAGGAGCCATGTCTAACAGAATTGATCATTGTATATTTTTGTTGTTGCTACGTGCAATGTTCTTCTGGTTCTACTCTCTTCACTCAGCATCAGTTTTTACAAGTTTCTCCAGGCCTCCCCAAACTCTTAATGCTGATCATTTCTTATAGAACAATAATGTTTCATAATATACATTTATCATAACTTATTCAAAAATTCTACAACCAATGAGCATCAGTTCAATTTCCAATTCCCTGCCTTCTTTTTGTAGATGGGGAAAATAAAATTCAGAAAAATTACCTGATTTATCCAAGTTCATAAATGAAGGTGTCCAGAAATGGAAGGGAACACTGAAGCCATCTTTTATAGTCTATTCATTTGACAGTTAAAGAAATTGAATCAAAGGAGGAAGAGATGGTAGGGTCAGAGGTAAGATTGGATCCACTATCCTTCGAACCATTATGTGATTATATGAAGATACCAGGAAGAACACTCTCTTGGAAGTATGACTCATATACCATGGTCTCTGTTGTCTCCACTGGCTCTGACAGTTTGAGATTTTGTTCTGCTTTCCCAGCAGTCATTTTTCTGGTCTGCTAGGCAGGGAATTCCTTAAATCCTGAGGTGAAATTATCTATCTGAAAGGGTGTGAAAGAGATTATTGGTAAGTGATTGATCCTTTCTACCATCTGTGTCACAGTCATAGAGCCTGAGGGAGGAGGCATGTGTGCCTTTGGAGGAAGGGATTCTACAACATTAATCCTGTTGAGTTACTATCCTTTATGCTACAAAGAACCTGTACTGTACTTTTTTTTTTTTTTTGACAATTATTTAATTAAATTGCTTAAGACATCAGCAAATTGAGGAGGGAATTGTAGGCAATATTTACTTCCAGAGATAACCACTCTTGTTACATTATAAAGAATTTATGTGACAGCATTGCAGATGGGCTTATGGCTTGTATCACCAATAAGTATTAACTCCTTGACCACCCTGAAGGCATTAGAGATGACTATCATTGCTGACCTTACCTATAGGGAGAAAAAGTGACAGTTTACTTATTATGAAATGGAAGATACTAAAAAGATCTGATTATCCTCTAAAATCCTTCTCATCTCTTGTAATGCTGGAAATTTGACTCTTGGAGTATTATTATTATTATTTTTTTAATAATTGCTTTTATTTTTCCAAATACATGCAAAGACAGTTTTCAACATTCACCTTTGCAAAATCTTATGTTCCATAATTTTCACCCTTTTTCTCTCCCTCCAATAGAGAGCAAACGTCTAAACATATTTCCACATTTTTCATGCAATATAAGAAATATCAGGTCAAAAAGGGGGGAAAGAACACCTGAGAGAGGGGGGAAAAAACAAGCAAACAGCCATAAAAGGTGAAAAATCTATGTTTTGATCCATATTCATTTTCCATCATTCTCTCTTTGAGTGTGGATGGCTCTTTCCATCACAAATCTATTGGAATTGCCTTGACTCATCTCATTGTTAAAAAGAGTAAAAGTATCTCATAGTTGATCATCACATAATCTTATTGTTGCCTTATTGTTGCATTATTTCTTTAGTATTAGCTTTTGATCCTTGACAAAATAAAACAAAATAAACAAACAATCAGAAATGCTCCTGGGAAGGATAAACATTAAATTATCATGGAATATTTATAATTAATTTGAAAACATCCGATTATTTCTGAAGAATATATTTCAATGGACTGATAGAATGAGAACATAAAAGGAAGTGAGAGGGAGAGAGATAAACAGGGCACCTCTCGTTGGTGGGACAGATTAAGGCATCAAAGCCACCAGAGCCAGAGTTTTTCTATTTGTAAGGTAATGGAACTGATGTCACTTCTTTTTTAATTCAGTGATAAATACACATAAATATTGTCGTCAGATAATTTGGTCAATTATTCAACAAATATCTTGATAAACTATTATATGCCAGATAGTATAGGATTTAAGTACATAGAGGTGAACAATAAAATATACTTTGTTCCTAGCAGCTACAGTTTTACTGAGAGGAAATGGAGGATAGTATATTTACAAATGTACATACAACATTCCTTGGGAGGGGGATTCTAGTGGCGAGGACAATCGGGAAATAATTCTTCTGGGAACTTTATACACAAAAAAAAAAAAAAAAAAAAAGAAAAGAAAGAAATATTAAGAAGATTAAAATGTATGTTCCAGACATGAGTGAGAGTCAGTTTTAAGAGACAGAGCATGTGATGGAATGTCACATTTGAAGAATATCGGGAAAGCCCAATTGTTTGCACCGTAGAGTGTGAAATGGAATAATGTACGATCTGATTTTAAAGGAAGGATATGTCAAGATGGTAAAGAGCTTTATGCACCAAAAGTGTTTATATTTAATTCCAAGGACAATAGAGATGTATTAGAATTTAACTAGCAGGCAAAACCTGTAGAGGGAACTCCACTTCAGAGATCTGACTTTGACAACTCTGTAGAGAACGAATGGGATTAAGAGAATAGAGAAGAATAAAAAGCTATTATTATTTAAAAAAAAATAGAGAAGGTTGCAATAGTCTAAGAAAGATATAATGATGGTCTGAACAAGTGGAGAGAAGAGTATAAATAAAGAGCATATTTTGTAGGTAGACTTGAGAACATCCACCATTTGATTCTATGTAGGGTAGAGGTAGGTGAGGAGGGAGAATGGAGAGCTGAATAGGTTCACTAGCCATGGTGAGGAAGTTAGAATACTACTTGCTCTCTATTGCATTTCAGGCCCTCCCTCTTCTTTTATTGCTTAGTAATCTTTGTTCTTTTGAAGTTCATGCTATTCTTATCTACCACCTAATTAAAATCCTGGTAGCTGTTGTCTTCAGAAACAAAGGTCACTCCTCTTCCTTCCTCAATGAATTTGAGCTGCTTTAAAATGTTTCTTTCCTCTTCACTACTTGCTCTCAAACTAGGATGGTTCAATACACATATTAATTCTCCCAACCCCTCAATTACTCAAATTACTGATCTTCTTTGATTTATTTTTCCACCCCAATTCGGCCACACACAAAGATGGTCGAAGTTGTGAACTTGCCATCACCCACATGAACACAAATCCTGCAATTCCCTTATCGGAATACAATCTATTGACTTCTCTCCTTTCCTTGGCCTTCCCTGGCATAACCCTATTTTTCATTCACACCATGACTTCTTATCTTTCCCAGGCCATCTCTCCTGTACTGGCTACTTTCCTTTTGCTTTCCCAATTTAACAAATGTACACCATCTTCAGCCCCTTTATCATGTTGCTGATTCTGCCCACCCAAGCCTTAATCTTAGATCACTACTATCAACCATTGTTTTCACTCCTACACGTGAACTATTGAATTAAATTGGTTGTGCTTTCCCAAATATTTTCATTCCATCTTCAAGCCTCCTATGCACTTTTAATACTCTCTCAGTTAGGAATATTATTTTATATTTTTCAGAGAAAATAAACTGAGACCATTTCCTGGGAATTATTTTGTTTCTCTACTCTTCCTAGCATCCTCTCACTTAGGTATCTTCTGGAAACCTCTCCTCCTTTGCCTAGGTCTCATATGATGAGGTGGCTTTGGTCCTACTGACAACGTTAATTTTTTCTACTAGTTCAAGTGATCCCATTCTATCAAATCTCTTCCAACAGATTAAAGCCATTATTTCACTTTTTTTTCTTTTTTAAACTTAATTAATATTTTATTTTCCCAGCAACATGGGAATTATTATTATTATTATTATTTTTTGGTATCTTCTTAATATTTCTTTCTTTTTTTGTATAAAGTTCCCAGAAGAATTATTTCCTAATTGTCTTTGCCACTAGAATCCCCCTCCCAAGGGAATTACCCTTTTTCTTTTCAAATTTTGAGTTCCAAATTCTCTCCCTCCCTCATCTTCCCTGCCAAATGAGAAAGCAAGCAATTTGACATATACATATATAATCATGCAAAACATATGCTTATGTAAGTCACTCTGTGAAAGAAAACACAGATTGGAAAAATAAAGTAAAGAAAAAGTATCTTTGATCTCTATTCAGTCTTTATCATCTCTGTTTCTGGAGATGGACAACACCTTTCATTACAAATGCTGATGTGCCACAGTTCTCTTTAATTGTCCTGACTAGTTTCCCTAATTATCCTGACTCAGTTTCCCTAAATTGTCCTACCTCAGTTCCTAATTGTTCTACAACACCACCCCTTTCTCCTAATCATGATGATCCAGATAATGAGAAAGACCTTCTATTTTAGACATCATCAGAATGTTGGGTATCTCTCCCTATTCTGTAATCCCAGTTTATCAGATGTCCCCCACCCTGTCAGAATTGGATTGTTAGTCCCTTTCCTGCTCTCAGCACTCTGACTCTGCCCCTGCCTTAGTCTACCCCTGTATATGAGGCACATATACATATGTCACATTGCTGCTGGATTCTTGGAGACAATAGTCTTGTTCAGCCCTAGGACCAAACCATGGATCCATTTGGTCCAAGTAAATCTTTCCCTTTCAAATAAAATACTAAAAACTCTCTAATCTCTATCTTGCCTCAGTTTCTCCAGCATTACAATACTACAAAATTGTCTTGGGTCATTGTAGTGAGAAGAGCTAAGTCTGTCTTAGTTGTTCATTGCACGGTGTTGCTGTTACTGTGTACAATGTTTTCCTAGTTCTGTTCACTTCATGCAACATAGATTTATGTGGATCTTTCCAAAATTTTCCTAAATCTGCATGCTCACTAAATTTATAGAAATAAGAGTTATTCCTCATGTGCCACTACTCAATCAATATCCCAAGGGGCTAAAAATAAATAAATGAATAAATAAATAAATAAAAGGAAAGGAAAAGAAAAAGTGTTATGGGCCAGAACTCTGAACTTAAAACAAGGAGCTAAGTCAGTGGAATTAATAGGGACAATAATTATCTAATTTAGTATGGTTCAGTATGATTGATTTCATCCTACAAGAAGATGTTATGGGCCAGAACTTGAAACAAGGTACTAAGTGGAATTGAGGAGACAATGGTTAAATTTAGTTTAGATGATTTAATCCTACAACAAATAATGGTTTTCTAGTGATATAATGATTGGTGTATACTCAGTGTGGGGCACATAAGCAAGAAATTCTCAGGGTCAGAAGGACAAGCACACTAGAAGCTCTCAGAGCTTCAGCCAAGAATCAGTCAGGGAGATTCAGAAGCCAGAGCTCAAGCTCTGGGAACCAAGACTACAGAAGGGCTCTAAGAAAGCTAAGCAGGCAGTAGGAAAGGAGACAAGACTTGGAAGGAGACAATAAAGCATTTGGACTTTAATACCTGACTGCATTTGAGATGATTAATGAACTGAAATGAAGGCTGTTCACAGAAGCTCCCCAAGAAACCTGCTCCCAGAAAACATTACATTTTAGAGAGAATATTACAAAAAAGGACCCCAAATATTTATATTGGTGACAAAGAATTGGAAATGGAAGAGATATCCATCATTTGGGGAATGGATGAGCAAGTTGTATATAAATATAACTGATTTTCTTCCAATGAGATATTCACATTGTCTTTCTTTTTTTTCGCTTTTTTGATGTTGTTTGACTATTTCTTGATGTCTGATAAAATAATTAGCTTTCACTTATCCAATTTCAACTTTGAAGGAAATATTTTCTTCAGGGAACTTTAGGAACCTATTTTTTCCCCATTTGGACAGTTCTTTTTAAGGAGTTCTCTTCAGTGAATTTTTGTAGTTAGATAGACAGAAGACAGGCAGACAGACAGATACATAGACAGATTTTTTGCCATTTAGGCAAGTTCCCTTTTTCAAATATTCTTCTCATTGCATTTTATGCCTCTTTTACAATTTGACCTATTCTGTTTTTTTAATGTATCCTTTTCTTGAATATGTTTATGCCTCCTTTACCAAGCTGATGCTCTTTTCTTATGATTTCTTGAATCTCTCTCTTTTAAATGTTTTCCTATATTTCTCTTGTTTTGTTGTTATTGTTGTTGCTTTTATTTATTTATTTTTTTTGGAGGGGGAGCTCTTCCATGACCTGAGACCAATTCATATCTTTCTTTGAAATTGTGGATGCAGGAATTTTGATTTTGTTTTCTTCTTTTGAATTTGTGTTTTACTTTTTCATTAGATGATTCCTTGAGCTCAGATCAAAAAAAAAAAAAGTAGATTGGGCTGGATTCCACTGATTTGGAAAGAGCTTTACATATACCTCATTTTATTACTTGTAACAATAAAAATGAATTATTTTTACTCCCATATTTTTCTGAGATACTGGGTTAATATTCGTCATTGCACACCATTATCTCCAGAGAATTAAAAACGCAGCTGATTGAAATGGAAATAGAATGGCATATGATGGGGTTACATACATTGCACCATATTACCAATGAAGTATTCTGGGCAATAAATGCTAAGGAAAGCTTCATTGAGGATGTGAACTGCCAGACAAGACATGGATAGAAATCATAGTAGAACTTATTTAGAAAGAAGCTGGGAGTATGTAGCATATTTTATTTTTCTCTCTTAAATTTTCTTAGGAATTATTTTCTTTGACTGAAACCAACTACCTCTTTTGTTTCTCCCTTCTTACTGAAGGAGCTTGAGGGTGGAGTACTGTATTCCCCCCATTTGTGTGGATTTTGTGTACAGGCCACTCTGTATCAACTATTAGTTGTGTGACTCTGAGCAAGTCATTTAACCCTATTTGTCTCCTTTGTAAAATGAACTGGAAGAATAAATGTCGAACCACTTCAGCTTCTTTGCCAAGCAGATCTCAAATGAGGATACCGAGTTGAACATGATTGAGATGACAACAATAAAACAGCTTCTGTTGCTATGTCTGGCTTCAACCCCATGAAAAAGGAATCCTTGGGAGTGGTACTCCTGATTCTCCCCATCTCATCATTCGCTGATTTGTTTTCAGTGTTGTTATCTTCTCCCTTAAGTTGTGAGCTCCTTGAGAATATAATCTCTTTTAAAATTATTATTATTATTAATTATATCCTCACAGTGCCTATGAACCTAATCAATATTGATTGGATTCGAATTAGTTAAACTCCATTGTAAGGCTAACTCTATGATTGCATAAAAGAAAGGAGATTTAGCCTTTCCCTTCCTACTCCCCCTTTTTTTCTTCAATGCCTTACAGAGGGTTGAACATGTAAAAGAGACTAGCAAATTCTGACTATTCTTGCTTGTTTGATTCTTTATTCAATGGTAATCATGTTAGCAGCTTAGTAGAATACATTCTACATTTTGCTACCTTGGAATGATGGCTTAGTCATCCACCTTAATAACAGTTTTGTGGGCAGATAATGTAGAAAAAAAATGAGGCATATTAGATTCATGGATATGTGATGCTTTTTCATCCACAAAAATATAAAGAATCAGAGAAAAATATTCAGAGTATTTGGAACCATCCTGTATTCAGGATTCACAGGACAACAATGACAGCATGAAAATGTATAGATTATGATTTATAATATAAGCAGGTATAAAAGTATGATCACACCACAAATCCATCAGAATGACTGAGGGAGATGACTGTAATAGATAAGCTATAAAATATCTTTCTTATTCTCAAATATATTAAGATTGTTAATTTTAAGTTTTCTGCTTTTGTTTTGTTTTGTTTTGTTTTGTTTTCTAAAGAAGAGGGAGTTCCTACTAATCTATCAAGGCTTCTGGCACTTCCTGTAGCATTCTGAATAGTTGCAGATAATATCTACATAGTTTGGGTGGAATATTAATATAGTTATTAGCACTGCCACATCAGACCATATAGATTTCAAATTACTTGATGTTCTGCTTCCTCTGTACTCTACATATTTTAATGTCCTACAGGCAGAGAGTTGATCATTCTATAGATAAATACATGCTCACAATCAGGATAAAACAACTACATTGGAACTGATTATCACTATCTCCTCTTTTGCTTAATTTTTTTTTAAAAAAAGGAGCTGTTCTTTAAGCCATTCTTCCATTGTTTTGGGTTGCTGGTGTATTGCATTTACACTAGGTCATCCATTTTGATAGTCACAATGACATAAATGGGAAGATGTGAAGGGAATTCATGCTGGGAGCAACTAGGACCCAGCTGCAATGGTCCAGGGTTGGATTTTCATTGTTGATATTAATGTTCTTTCATTTCTCTCTCCTTTTTATAATTTTTCAAGGACCAGGCCTGTTCTACAAGTAGGAATCTAGTTTGGATTCAAAGTGACATGTTAGTTTCATCACTAATATCTTTTGAGATGTAAGACAGCTGAGGTTTCCAATGCAAAAAAGTCAATATTTTTGAGAAAAACATTATCATAGATAAATAAATAAATAAATATAAATATATATTATGTATATATATATAATATTATTATATACCCATTCATTATATATGCAAATATTATATATTTGTATATATGTAAAATGTCCAATATTCAGGAGAATACTTACCTGCATATATGAATATGTATTTACATATATGTATATGAATCTATGTGTATACATATATCTATGTGTGAAGTGGGTTGGGGTCCCTTTTAGAAACTTTATTTCCTATTGATCTGTGATTCCTTTCAGATTCCCAGCTCCTCCATATCAGTCCAGGATGCCAGAGCCTTTGATTCACAAATCCTGATCAAAAGCATCCCTCTGAATTCTAATAGGAGATACAGGCTCATTCCAGCCCCCACTGGATCTGAGCCAATTTAGGCTCTCCCAGCCCCAATTGGTTCTGATCTGCTCAGGCTTCCCAACCTCCACTAAGATAGCCAATATAATAAGCTTCCATCAACTAAAGTCTTTGCAGATGGACCTCGGTACCTTACTCAGCTTCCAGGTCTTTCTGTCCACTGAGAACTGCATTCTCAGTGCAAAACTAAATTGATTCCTATATAACAATAAACTTTCATTTTGCAACTAATATTTGGGAATGAGTGAATTCTTTCACTCCTTCAATCTGTGGCCGATTTAAAGGGGAATCTTGATAACTCTCTTATAGCCACTAACATCTAGACCACCAGGGATCTAGACCACTCAAATAGCATCATGTGTATATACATAAATACACATGCATATAGGTATGTAAGCATATACATGGACTTGGATCTATCCGATCTCTGCCTAAATATCTGATTGACCTTATTTGAACCTTCCCTCAAGACTGTGCTTTCCTCCCAACAATTCTATGATATAAGTGGCAGGTGCATGATGACCCCTATATGGCTGCTAAGTCTGAAACTCTAAGCCCATGCTTGAATGGGTAATTCATAATAGAACTATTACACAAAGTCAGGTCTTCTCCCAACACCAGATGACTCTGCTCAACAATGTAATCTCAACCATCCACAGAATTAGAAAATAAAATTCTCCATTTGCCCACAATTTACAATCTAATGAATTTCCTGATTCTAAATTAAGAGGACCTGGGCGGAGCTTGGATAAGAAAATAAACCACAAGATAAAGGAATTTGAATTACAAACACTTCAAACATTCCAATAGTTTATTCATTTTGAATGATTTTTGGCCTTTGCAAAATAATATTATTAAGAGCTTGGGGAGACAAAGAAATACTAAAGAAGGGAAAGGGATCTATATGTGCCAATATGTTTGTAGCAGCCCTATTTGTAGTGGCTAGAAACTGGAAAATGAATGGATGCCCATCAATTGGAGAATGGCTGGGTAAATTGTGGTATATGAATGTTATGGAATATTATTGTTCTGTAAGAAATGACCAGCAGGATGAATACAGAGAGGACTGGCGAGACTTACATGAACTGATGCTAAGTGAAATGAGCAGAACTAGGAGATCATTATACACTTCAACAACGATATTGTATGAGGACATATTTTGATGGAAGTGGATTTCTTTGACAAAGAGACCTGAGTTTCAATTGATAAATGACGGACAGAAGCAGCTACACCCAAAGAAAGAACACTGGGAAACGAATGTGAACTATCTACATTTTTGTTTTTCTTCCCGGGTTATTTATACCTTCTGAATTCAATTCTCCCTGTGCAACAAGAGAACTGTTCGGTTCTGCAAACATATATTGTATCTAGGATATACTGCAACATATCCAACATATATAGGACTGCTTGCCATCTAGGGGAGGGGGTGGAGGGAGGGAGGGGAAAAATTGGAACAGAAGCGAGTGCAAGGGATAATGTTGTAAAAAAATTACCCTGGCATGGATTCTGTCAATATAAAGTAATTATTAAAAAAAAATTTAAAAAAAAAAGAGCTTGGGGAGAATGGGAGTGCTTGACATTTAGTAGTTTATTTGCCAAATTATTCTTTCCTTAATGCTTTCTAACCAATGGTATATAAGGAATATTGACAAACATCTCCTATGTTTAAGATTCTGTATTTGGTAGAGAAAATACAAAATCAAAAACAACTCCCTGCCCTCTAGGAGTTTCCAGTACTTGGAAAAAATGTTCAACAATCACTTTCTAAATTAATCCTTTGAGTTTTTATCCTCATTTATGGGAACATTTCAGGAAACAGGTCTCTATTAGGGTTATCAGGGGCTGTAGGGACATCAGGATAAATTTGCTATAGGAGCTGGCATTTGAACAGTTACTTGAAATAAATCAGATATTTGGAAAAATGAGTTTAAGGAGGAAGTGATTTTCTATCATAAAGAACATCCTATACAAAAGCAAGGGGGTGGGAAATAACAGGTCTGTAGTAGGAGCAAGATTACTTGTTCCTCTTTTCACCTAGGTGACTCACAGAAAAATAAAGAGAATTGTTCATTCCTCAATATTGCCCTTATCATTTTCTTCTCTTAACCCTTTTTTCTCCTCCCTCATTCCCCTACATGAGGTCATCCCAAAGCTGGGAAGTAAAGTTCCCTTTCTATCTTCCTATTTTCTCTTAAGAAGTTTGGCAGAGGAGATGAAGTGACAGATTAGCTCCTCTCAACCTCTCATCACCTTTAGTCTTCCTCTAAAGTTATAGTTCCTTCCTTCCTGCCTTCCAGCTGCAATAATCTTATGAGGGAAAATCTACTTTAACTCCCAATTCCCCAGAAATGAACTTTTCTGCCCACCCTGATATGGGCATGTCTTCCAAAACTACAATGTCCAGGCAATAGTGGGCCTAAAATCAAGATCTTAGATCAAATTTGACCTCAGGCTTGATGTTACAGCAATAATATAGAGAGGTGGTAAGAGTAAGGCCAAATGTAAATCATGTTTCTTCTGCTTATGGGTATTCTGGAAGAGGAAAAGACAGAGTTGAAGCAGCAAGGAAGGAAAGTGTCCTGTGCCAATAGTGGGCACACATCCTGGACACCAAACTACTGCCATGGGAGAAAAGAGCCAGGGATGGAAAAGAGGATAAAGAGAGAGGGGAAGTTTGGCAGAGGTGGCAGCAGCAAAGGCAATAGGGACCTGAAAATATATTGTCAGTTTAGGAGACTGGAAAGCTTGGGTTAAATTCCCATGGCTGACATAGCGTGACTCTGTGACTTGGACCTAGCCTTTTTAAACTCGTTAGGGTGCAAGGGGACTTGAAATTTGTAATCTGTACTTAAGTACCACTTCTATACCATAAGTTTCCATGCTGAAATTTCTAAAGAGTTCAATTGCATGTCTATACCAAAAAGCAAAACAAACAAACAAACAAACAAACAAAAAAAACCAATAATGTTCTTGTGCTTATTTTCATTTTTTCTCTTCCTTATTTCTGTTCCCCTTCCCTCTTCCTTTCGCTGCTCTTCCTCACCTTTCATTATTTCTTTTTTCATCTTCTTCTCCTCTTTTCCCTCTTCATCTCCATTTTAATCATCCTCATAATCTTCTTTTCCTCCTTTTTTCCTCTTTATCCCCCTTTTCATCATCATCATCATCTTTTCCTCATTTTTTTATCTTCTCTTTTTCATCTTCCTTTTCATCATCACCACCATCTTCTCTTCCTCCTTTTTCTTCTTCATCTCCATCATCTTCTTTTTCTTCATCTCCTCCATCTTCTTCTTCTCTTCCTACTTTTTCTTCTTCAACTCCCTTTTGATCAACATCATTATCTTTTTCTTCTTTTTCCTATTTTAATAATGCAGAAATTGAAGACAAGGTATTTGGGATTTTTCCAATGTAATAGTCCACATATTTGGATAAATACCTATTATAATTGGAGCCAAATGTCACCTTTGAGGCTCATAATTTTAAAGTTTGAGAGGAATCTTAGAGTCTGTGCATCTTTATTTCTACCTTTACAAAATTTGAAAGCTTTCTTTAACTTAAATTCCATATTGATAAAATGTATTTGTTAAACTTAACAACTTTAAAGATCCCTTCCAACATTGTTATAATCAAGAATCCTCTCTGCAAGTTGTTTTCAATTATTTGTTAATATTCAAAATGTGTGTATGTGTGTGTGTGTGTGTGTCTGTGTTGTGGAGTGGAAGCTATTTATTTTTTATATATATTATATATATATACATATATAAAATATGTTATATTTATATATAATATGTTTATATCTTTTTTTGTTTGTATGTTTAATTGTTTATTAGTGGATAGTAGTAGGTATTGGTGATGGTAGCTTTCCTTTCCTTCTATCATATTACAAATTCAAATTCTTCTATCATATCACCCATCCTCTTTGATTTTTCTTTTTTTCCAAGTTATAAATTTCCAGTTTTGTGGATAAGCCATATGATAATATGTTGAAATCTTTTTTTTTTTTTTTAATCTTGCTCTCCTTGGGTTGCTCATCCATTAGGTCAACAATGTTCTGCCTAAATTCTGGTATCCAGATATGCTCTATTATGATATTTGGTCATGTTATCTCTGTATAATGGGATGATGATGATGATGATTTTAAAGAACCTATAATGCACACAATGCTAAAAAGCTTTATAAATATAATCTCATTTGATACAGCAAGAACCCCTGGAAGTAGACATTATCATATCCCTGTGTTCCAGATGAGGATTCTAAGATTAAATGAGGGGGTCAGGGTCACACATTTAGTCATTATATCATGTCAGATTTGAATTTAGATCTTTCTGATCCCAATTCTAGAGCTTTATCTACTGTTAAACCTAACTATCTAATTAATTGTTACGCCATTCTGACATTTCTTTAGGTTATTCTGTTGTGCCACTATTCTATTAACTTTGACAGAGGCTTTTCTCCTTGTTAGTTACCAGGAGATTGGGGCGGGGGGGAGTAATCTATTTGGATTAACACATGCACCTGCAAAAAAAAGAAACAAAACAATAAATTCAATACAAGAAAATCCAAAGCCTGTACCCTACTTGAATGGGTCCATCAAGCAATCTTGTTCAAGGGACCAAAAATTGCTTTTGTTCAATAAAGAAAGAAACAAGAAACTTGAGCTCAGCTCATCTCACAATTTTACTCCTGTTGTCATTGTCATCAAGCTTGGCTGACCTTGAGCATGTTCCATGCTGTTAGAAAGGATTAGCCTGCTGCCACCATCTTCTGCACAGAAGAGTTAGCTAACTGCCTCAAAGGAGAGACAGTCATTAAAAAAATAGCAAATCGAACAACTCAAAAACTAGTCCCCTTTCACCAGAAATTTAAAATTACTTTAAAGTGGTATATATGGTCTTGATCAATAAAAATAAGAATTTCCTCTCATGCTCTTTCTGATTTTGTTTTGAGGATATTTTTTCTTTGTTTTGGCCAATGAATTGGGTTTAATTGAATTAGAAAATTCCTAATAAGAAAACCCCATCCACCTGTGGAGCAAAAACTTATAAATTTTAGAGGTTTCACTTGGGAACCAAGGAGTACAGTCACTTGTTCAGATTTATCCAAGCAGAGGTAAGGATAGAATACAGGCCTTGATAAATTTGATTCGACCTCTATCTGTAGGATGTTTCTCTCTTTTTATCTCTTGATATTTTAATATTTATAATATATACATATGCATACATGTATATATCTAAGTACCTATATGTATCTATATATCCACACACATACACATATATAAATATATACATATATTTACTTGTATTCACAATACACACATTATATATACACACACATATATATATACATAGATTTATCTATACACACATGTATATATGTATATGTGTAGATGTACACACACACAATAATACCCTTAATCTCTTCAGCTTATGTTTCAATTTTCTTCTAGTACGTATGCTTATTTCCTCATTTTTGGTTATAAGTATATAATATCATTATTCTTAGTATCAGTGATTCTGATAGCAAAGAGTTGGAACAAAATAGTGATAATCAGCTAGGAAATGTATTCTCAAAACTACTACATAGATATAATGATATTTTCTTTCAGAGTAATAAATGACAGCTAGGAAGAATTCTGGGAATCTTGGGACTTTTCATAGAAACTAGCAGCTCCTCTCCTTCTCTCCTTACTTCTTTTCTCCCCTCCTCTTTTCTCCCTTTCCTCCTCTTTCCTATTTCTCTCCTTCCTTCTTCTTCCCTCCATTATTCCTCCCCTTTCTTTTCAAAACATTTATAGAGCTTACTGTGTATAAAGCATCAAGCTAGGTGCTAATGTAAATAGAATTTTAAGATAAACTCTGACCAAAAATAACTTACATATTTTTGTAGGAGACAACATGAATGAAAGGTGTCAGCTCCAAGTGAGTTGGAAGAAGAAAAATTTTTAGAGTACAGAAATTTATTTTTTTTTTAATTTTATTATTATTATTAAAGTTTTTCTTTTATTTACAAAGCATACACATGGGTAATTTTTCAACACTGACCTGCAAAACCTTTTGTTCCAAGTTTTCCCCTCCTTCTCCCCACTCCATCCCCTAGATGGCAGGTAGTTCAATATATGTTAAATATGTTAAAATACATGTTAAATCCAATATATGTATACATATACATGTGACGCAAGAAAAATCAGATCAAGAAGGAAGAAAAAGGAAAACTAAAAAAGAAAACAAAATGCAAGCAAATAACAACAGAAAGAATGAGAATGCTATGTTGTGTTCCACACTCAGTTCCAACGATTCTCTTTCTGGGTATAGAAGGCTCTCTTCATCACTGAACAAGTGGAACTACCTTCAATCACCTCCTTCTTGAAGAGAGCTACATCCATCAGAATTGATCATCATATAATCTTGCCATGTATAATGATCTCCTGGTCCTGCTTATGTCACTTAGCATCAATCCATGTAAGTCTCTCCAGGCCTCACTGAAATCATTCTGTTGGTCATTTCTTACAGAACAATAATATTCCATAACATTCATATACCATAATAATTTATTCAGCCATTCTCCAATTTATGGGCATCCACTTAATTTCCAGTTTCTTGCCACTGCAAAAAAGAGGTACCACAAACATTTTTGCACATGTGGGTCCCTTTCCCTCCTTTAAGATCTCTTTGGTATATAAGCCCAGTAGAAACAAAGGGTGTGCTCAGCTTGATAACTTTTTCAGCATAGTTCCAAATTGCTCCCCAAAATGATTGGATCTGTTCACAGTTCTACCAACAATGTATGTTTTGCAAGGTGGTAACTCAGTGGAATTGATGAGATAATGGTTCTCTAGTTCACATATATTTAGTATGATATAATGGTATAATCAGTCTATATTGGTTTATACTCAGTATATTGTAATGATTCAATTGTAATAGGGTATTTAAAGACTGAGAAAACCAGGGACAAAGTCAGACTGAGACTGGTTGAGATTGTCAGACTGTCAGACTGCTGGAGGAGACTAGGTCAAACTAAGACTGGATCAGACTATGAAAGACAGACTATGAAGGAGACAATAAAACTTTAGACTCTATTCTTGTCCAACCTCATGGTAACTATCCTGCTGAGACCAAGACCCATCCAGAGGACTTCTAGAAAGTTATCAAGAAACCTTATATTTATTGAATTTAATTTCTATTGCATCATGCTATGAAAAAAAAATTACTATTTCTGCCTTTCTGTATTTGATTTTGAGGTCTTTATGCCTTAATATATAGTCAATTTTTGTATAGGTTCCATGATGTACCAAGAAGAAAGTATACCCTTTTTTATCTCCATTCAATTTTCCCCAAAGATCTATGATATCTAGCTTTTCTAGTATTCTATATACCTCTTTTACTTCTTCCTTATTTATTTTGTGGTTTGATTTATCTGATTCTGACAGAGCAAAATTGAGATTTCCCACTATTGTAGTTTTGCTATTTCTTCTTGCAAGTCTCTTAACTTCTCCTTTAGGAATTTAGATACTACACCACTTAGTTCATATATATTTAGTGTTAATATTGCTTCATTCTCTATGGTACCATTTAGCAAGATATAGTTTCCTTCCTTGTCTCTTTTAATTAGATTAATTAGATTAATTTTTGCTTTTGCTTGATCTGAGATCAGGATAGCTACCCCTGCTTTTTTTTTTTTTTTTTTTTTTTAACTTCACCTGAAGCACAGTAGATTCAGCACAATAGATTTACTCTCTATGTATCACTCTGCTTTAAATGTGTTTCTTGTAAACAACATATTGTAGGATTCTGGCTTTTAATCCATTGTTCTATTTGCTTACTAATTCTGTATTTCCTGCCACCTTATCAACCCCAAATCATACTTTTCTCTTTCTTGTTTCCCTTTCTCTCCTCCCCAGTATTTTACTTTTGAGCACTACTTGTCTCAAGCAGTCTTCCCTTTTCCAGATCCTCTCTCTTTCTTATACCTTTTCCCTATATTTCTGTTTCCTCTCCAATTTAGCCTACCCCTTCCCTTTTTCCCTTTCTCCTCCCACTTTTCTATAGGATGAGAGAAGTTTCTCAGTGAGACTAAATATATTTAATATTCTTTCTTTGAGCCAAATCTGATAAGAGTAAGATTCACACAATATTCATCATCTTCCCATTTTCCCCTCGATTATAATATGTTTTCTTTGCCTCTTGCTGAGATGTAATTTCCCTCATTTTACCCCCAATTTCCCTTTTTTTCTGGTACAATCTCCTCTAGTTTCTTTCCACTTCTAGTTTCTTTTTTATATTATAACAGTATGATCAGATTACACATGCACTCTCTGTGTATACTCATAACAGAAATACAGTTCTCAATAGATTTGCTTTGTTTTGTTTTGTTTTGTTTTTTACCTTCCTATGATTCTCTTGAGTGCTATATATTTTTTTGTTAACTCTGATTTTTCATCAGAAATAAATGGAATTCACCAATTTTATTGAATGTCCATCTTCTTCCCTGAAAGAAAGTGTTAAGTTTAGTAAGGTAATTTCTTTTTGACTGCATTCCAAGTTCCTTTGCCTTTTGGAATATTAGATTCCAGGCCCTTTGATCCTTTAATGAGGAATCTGCTAGGTCCTGAGTAATCCTTATTTTGGTTGCTAGATATTTGAATTGTTTCTTTCTGGCTGCTTGTATATTTTTTCCTTATCTCCATAGTTCTGAAATTCATCCATGATATTCCATGGGGTTTTAATTTTGGTGTCTCTTTCAGAAGGTGTTTGGTGAATTCTTTCCATGGTCATTTTACCTCCTGAGTCTATGACATCCGAGCAGTTCTCTTTAATGATTTCCTGAAAAAAATATTGTCTAGGCTCTTTTTTTCATCATGGATTTCAGGGAGTCCAATAATCCTTAGATTTTCTCTCTTAAATCTATTTTCTAGGTCAGTTGTTTTCCCAATTAGTTATTTTATGTTTTTTCTAATTTTTCATTGTTTTGGTTTTACTTGATTCATTCTTATTGTTTCATTGAGTCATTCATTTCCATTTGCTTAGTTCTGAATTTTATTAAATTATATTCTTCAATTAATTATTATTTTTTTGGCTTCTTTTTGTATTTGTCCAATTTATTTTTAAATGAGTGGCTTGCAATCAGGGCAGAGTAGCCAACACTGCTGTAGATTCCTGTAGATTTCTCCCTATAGATTCTCCATCATGCAAAGTCTGTACCACCCTGTGGATTCTGAACCACCCCGAGTCTCTGCACTCTCTCTGTTGGAGTCTGTACTCAGCCTGATTGTGCATGGCTGCCTCCTTCCCATTTTCAATTGAAATAGACCTTTTCTGGCAATCTTCCAAATTATCTTCTGCTGGTAATTTGTTGCACACCCGATATTCATGGATTCTGCCATCCAGAACTAATTCAGAGGCTGGATTTGCTAATTAGTCTGAGGGTTGTAGGATAAAGTCAGAAGGAAATTTGTGTCCTCTCTGCCATTTTGGCTCTACCCCCGGAAGTCTAGAGTGCAATAATAACTTATTAATACCATTTATTTAAATTCATTCTGCTAATAAAATATATTTGTTTTTCTGTGAAAATATTGAAAATGTCAATGTATTTGAACATGGAACTTTCATTTCTAAGCCTCTGTAATTGGCACTAGCAGTGTAGTTAACTGGACACATGTATGTTTTTCTATTCCAGTTTAATCCAAAAACGATATATGGAATGAGGTACCTCAGCAACTATAGGCAAAACTTTTTTTTTAAGTTTGTTTTCTTCTTCTTCTCCTTCTTTCTCTCTCTCTTTCTCTCTTTTTCTCTCTCAAAGAATGAGATAATTAGTTCATAATCATCATCACTAATTCTTTTCAACAAAGTGAGGAATGAGCTTGTGATCAAAAGCATAGAGAATCATCCATGGATGCCATATGTGTGTGTGTGTGTACATTTGTCTATACTTCTATACTTCTTTCTTTTTTATGACTGGTTTACCCTTGCTACATGTCTTTATGAAATGAATGTCAGTTCCATTAATTTTGCTCAGTTTCTATTTACTGGATTCACCAATTTGTTTAAACAAATCATACTGCTCCTTCAAAATCTGTCAGGCCAGACTAACTTTACTTTTTTTTTTTTTTTTTTGCTCTATGTTCTAGACAAAAGCCTCTGAATTGTGCCCAGAAATTGGCATTCTATCTCCACACTCTGTTACTTTTAATAGTCTGTGAATTGTGCATAATATCAACCTTTTCTTTACTTCTGTCTCCTAAAATCGTGAGCATCATTGAAGGTTCAACTCTGGCAACAATTCCTCTGGGATACCTGTACTGATTCGTAATAGTTCTTACTAAATTAGTTTTCAATTCATTTTTTTGTAAATATTCTACCCCCCCCCCCATCTAAAGAATATAACTTTCCTGAGAACAGAGACTGGTTTTGTTTTTATTTTATTATATTTTATTTTTATTTCTTCCTATGTACAAAGCTTGCTATGCTGAATTCACAAAAATAGAGTACATGTCAATGATTTAGTTGGCAGACAGTATCATAAGGAAGGAAGCTCCCTCTATCAGTAAAAGAGGGTAACTTATTTGCAAGTTATATTCTTAGAAATTTTACTAAGGTAGTAAGTAGGATGTTAAGCAAGAGCCAGGACTTCAGCCTATATGTAAACATACTTTGGAAGTCAAAGAGACCACTGAAATATACAAGATTGATATCATCCCTCTCCCTTGACTAAGGTTTAAATGTGGTGCTGAAATCTTGTGTGTATGGTTGATACCTTGATGCCAAAGTGAACAATATAAGCTATATTACTTTTGCATTCTAATGTGACAAATTACAAAGAAATGGTTCCAACTAGCTTTGCTCCTTACACTGATTCACATGCTAAAGGCTAGCAACTGTAGAGTGGATTCTCAAAGCTCTTAAATAAATAAAACCTCAGAACTATTGAAAAGCTTGCTTTTATTTTATTTTTTCCTCTTAAAGTGTTTCTGAATCTACCGAAAGATACTCGTTCACCTTAGGGACTCCGCTTTTCCGATATTTTGTCAGAAGCAAGGAAAGTTTTTGCTTCATGAAAGAAAGGGGAAAAAAAAATTAGACAAGTGGACAATTCTTTTCTTGTGCAACACGGGAAAAAATTCTTGGCACGTTGTTAAAAAGGTACATTGCAATTCAGAGAATGAAACCTTTAGTTTCCAGTAGCAAAAATCTTGGTGCTAAGATATGATAGCATACTTTATTCACTTTCTTTGCTGTCTAGAAAATATTTTTGAAAAGAAAATAACAAAAAAAATACATTATCACCTTGAATGTATCTTAACAAGTGTTATTTTATTTTTCTGAAGTTTAGATTATTTCAAAAAAAAATAAACAAAATTCAGAATGGAGCTAATATGCTGATTATACTAATAGAAAATAGGTGCTGAAGCTGTGTTGAGTCACATGTTAGGAAGGAAAAATTCCCAATTTCACAAATTATACTTTTAATGTGTTATTTGCTACATATCCACACATGTCCAATTGTAGTCTAATTTTTGATGCATTTGTTATTTCTGCACTTGCTTTAATGTCATTTAAAATATAGTTGAGATAGTCTCTAGAAGCAATTATTGCACTCTGACCATGATCATACTGTAAATGGCAGAAACAAGAAGTCTAAAGCTGAACTAAAATATTTATTTACAAAATATAAACATGATTTAGTCAAAATTTTATTAAAAGAAGTGGGCCCTGTATATAGTATCATTTTTTATTATTCTATGTAAAGTATTGTTCTAGTATTATACCAAAGTTATAAAGGAAAAGCATGAATACCTCCCACCATCAGGGAATTCACATTCTAGTCAAAAATTTTGATATTTGCATAAACTTGTACAAACAAAAGCAAATGTGGAATGCAAAAGTGGGGAAGCTTTCTTTCCCTTATTTAATCATTATCTATCTTGAATATTCATTGCTTTTGTTTTTGTTTTTGTTTTTTTAATTTGTATCCCAATTCTCCCCCTTCTTTGAACCCCTCCCACATCTACTGAAAAGGGAAGGCAATATACTATCAATTATAAATTTGAAGTCATGCAAAGCAGATTTTCATACTAGCCATGTGAGAAAAAAACACTATAAATACAGTGTAAAAGTAATTTTAGAGTTAAATTGTTTCATTTTCTAGTAATTTAAGTCTGTTATTCCATGATCCTTTGTATTATTGCATTATTGACTGAAAAGGGTACAATTCATGTTTTTTGTTTGTTAGTTTTTGTTTTTGTTTTTAACATTTGTTGTGAGATTTATAATGCCATAATAAAAGGTCATTTTTTGTTTGTATGTGAATGTACCATGAGAAAAAAGTAGGCTCCTCCTTCATTTACCCCCTGAGGCCTCATTCTAAAATTTATCTCCTTAAATCCATCCATCCTTCCTTCCTTCCTTCCTTCCTTCCCTCCCTCCCTTCCTTTCTTCTTTGTCATTAGGTATAAATATTTAGTATTGATCGTAATTCATCACCTATGGTACCTTTTATTTTGGGATCTCTTTCAAAAGGTGACCAGCAAATTATTTCAATTTCTATTTTGCCCTCTGGTTCTAGAAAGCAGTACAGTTTTCTTTGACAATTTCTTGAGAGATGATATCGAGAGTATTTCCTTTATCTGACTTTCAGGTAGAGCAATAATTTTAAAATTACCTCTTTTGGCTGTTTTCCACTCAACTGTTTTTTTTTTCCCTTATATTTCAGGTTTTTTTTTTTCCTTTTTTTTTCCTTTTTTTGGTTTTGCTCTATTTTATCTTGATTTCTCATAAGATCACAAGCTTCCATTTGCTGAATCCTAATTTTTAAGAAATTTTTTCCCAGTGACCTTTTGTACCTCTTTTCTCATTTAGCCAATTTTCCTTTTTTTAGGGCATTCTTCTCCTCATTAGCTTTCTGAATTTCCTTTTGCATCACTCTCAATTCTCCTCCTATTTTTTTCCCTCTCTCTTACTTGATTTTCAAAATCTTTTTTGAGTTATTCTATAACCTGAGACCAATCTTTATTTTTCTTGGAGGGATTAGAAGTGGGAGAAAATAGATTCTGCTCTCACTATTTATTTTAATTTCTTTGTGTTTAAAGTGTATTTATTTATTATAAAGAAGATATTGTTGGATTCTGGTTTCTGATACATTCTGCTAACAATAGCTGATTTGGCTCCCCATTTCCCTTTGGTGTCCACCTCCCTTTCTGAGAAGTCAGGGAGGGCATGATTATCTGTGTTCTACTTGAAGCAAGGGATACAGGGTGCACCTACAGTTATAGTTAGCATTTATTCAGTGTGATTGATAAGATAATGGTTCTCTAGTTGGCATATACTTAGTGTGCTGTAATGATGTAATCAGGCTGAGGTATTTAAGGGCTGAGAGAACTGGAAATGACAGACACAGATTTCATCTTTGATCATTGTCATGGCTTTCCTGCCTCCTTCATCTCTTCCACTAAGATCAAGGCTGGTTCTGAGATCCTCCAGAGAGCTAGTCCAGACTCTATGTATACAAATATATATATATATATTATATATATATATATATATATATATATATATATATATATATATATATATTATATATATATATATATATATATATAATCTGTGTGTGTGTATATATGTGTATATATATAATATATATATATATATATCTGTGTGTATGTATGTGTATATATATATGGTGTGTATATATATATATATATATATATATATCTGTGTGTATGTATGTGTATATATATATATGGTGTGTGTATATATATATATCTGTATATCTGTGTGTGTGTGTATATATATATATATACATATATATGCATATATGTATATATATATATACACACTTACACACATATATATATATATATCAGCTCTCTTTTCAGGACAAAAAATTGAAATTGAAAGGATATCCATCAATTATTCAGTGGCTGAATAAATTGTAGTATGTTATGATGACAGAATGTTATATGGGGGATGATGATCAAGATGTTTTCAGGAAAAAAAACAAAACAAAACAAAACAAAATGAAAAGTCCTCCATTAACTCAATCAAAATGAAATTTACTCAATATAAATTAATAGCAATGTCCTGGTATGATAGGCTATACAAGTGACTTTGCTTTTCCCAGCAGTAAAATAATCCAGGACTACTCTGAAGGACTTAGGAGGAAAAATCTTATCCATACCCAGACAAGGAACTGACTGTGAATGAATACAAATTAAAGCATATATTCATTCATATATTCTCTCTCTCTCTCTCTCTCTCTCTCTCTCTCTCTCTCTCTCTCTCTCTCTCTTTCTCCTTCTCTCCTTCTCTCCTTCTCTCCATCTGTCTGTCTATCTATGTGTTTCTCTTCTTTATTTTTCTTGAGAGTTTTTTGGTTGGGGGTAATGGGAGACCTAAGGTTTTGTTCCTAACATGACTTTTATATAAATGTTTACTTAACCTTGCATATTCTTTCTTAATGGTAGTAGGGATAAGGGAGAGAATGCAGAATTCACATGTTTTAAAAAAAAACAAATAGAAACAAATTGAAAAAATAAAATTAAAAAAAAATTATACTCAGTAATTATTGATTCTGTTCCTGCCAACTTTGCTTTTCAGACTAACACATTCCAGGCTTCTTCTACTTTAACATGGTAGCTACTAAATCTTGTACCACAGTGATGGCTGCAAGATAACTGAATTGTTTTGTTCTTTTATTTTGCTTTTTTTTTTTTGACAATTGTAACATTTTCCCTTTAAACTGGGAGCTCTGGAATTTGACCATAAGATCCCTAGGAGTTTTTATCTGGGATCTTCTTTAGGAGATGATTCATGGATTCTTTGAATTTCTTTATTATTCTCTAGATCCATGATATAAGGAAAATGTTTCTTCATAATTTCTTAAAATCTTATATCTAGGCACTTTTGTTGATTATTGCATACAGATTGTTTAATTTTTAAATTTTCTCTCCCCAGTATATTTTCCAGGTCAGCATTTTTCCCAGTGAGAAATTTTATATATTCTAATTTTTTGTTTTATTATTTTTGACTGTAATGTATTGTTTCTTAATGTTTTGCCCAATTCTACTTGTCAAGGAGTGTGTGTGTGTGTGTGTGTGTGTGTGTGATCTTTTGTATCTCCTACATTTTGCCAATTTTGCTTCTTAAGGAGTTATCTTCTTCAGTGAATTTCACCACTTGGATAATTCTATTATTTTAATATGTTTTGTTTAGTATTCTTTGTGTCTTTATTCCCTAGCTATTTGCTATGTTTTTATAATAATTGTGCATCATTCTTCTACTTTTTTGTCCTTTTTTCCTATAACATTCTTAATTCTTATTTCTTCCTAAAATTCTTTTTAGACTTCTGTCCAATTTGAATTTTTTCTTTGAGACTCTTCTTGTAGTTTTTCACATTTTCTTCTTAAAGTTTCCTGTTTTGTTCTTCTCATCATAGTAGATTTTTAGATTTTTTTGTTTGTTTTTAGTTCATCTTTTTTTTTTTCCCAGCCTATTTCTTGATTTTGAAATTTATGTTAAAATTAGGCTCTACTTATCTAGGGATCAATATGGAAAGGCCACATTCCAAGCTTCAGCCTTTTTATGTTATTATTTTCAGAGCTATCTCTGGATGTCTGTAACTTTTCAGTGATTAGATGTTATGATGTGGGAAAAAGGTAGTTTTTAACATTCATTTTTGTAAGATTTTAATATACATTTTTTTCTTATTCTCTCCCTTCACTTCCTCCTCCCCAAGACAGCAAGCAATCAAATAAAAGGCATACATGTACAATCATGTTAAACATTTTTTTTTACATTACTCATGTTTTGAAAGAAGAATCAGACAAAAGAGAAAAAAAATGGAAAGAAAAAAATGGGGGAGGAATATTTTGGTTCAATGTGATTTCAGATTCCATACTATTTTCAAATTTTCCATCATGAGTGTTGTTAAATTACTTTGGATCACTATATTGCAAGTAGAGTTAAGTCTAATCTAGTTATTTATCATATGATATTGTTTTTATTGTGTACAATGTTCTCCAAGTTCTGTCCATTTCACATCACATCACTTCATATAAGACTTTTTAGGTGTTTCTGAAATTTATCTGCTCATTAAAAAAAAAAAATAATAAAACAATGATAGTCCATTACCTCTATATACCACAACTTCTTTAGCCAGTCCTTAATTAATTAGCATTCCCTCAATTCTCAATTCTCAAAAAGATCTGATATAAATATATATTTTTTCCTTTTAATGATTACTTTGGAATATATATGTAGCATTGCTGGATCAAAATACATGCATTTTTATAGTTCTTTGGACATAGGTCCAAATTGCTCTCCAGAATGGTTGAATAAGTTCACAATTATATCACAAGCTGCATTTATTTTCTAGTAATCTTAACCTCAACTGAGACTTCTGGCATGACTGGCATTAAATATAACTACTAATTTTAGGACAAAGTAAAAAGATGTATTCAATATTAAATCTAAAGAAAATTCATACATATAATGCATCACAATATGTATTTAATGGCATGCCTATAATATACATAGTACCATTAGTGCTATGTGGAGAACAGACATAAGTAGAATAGGAAATTCATATGCTTAGGGCTCATTACTTTGGATTGCAAGCTTCATTCAGAAACATTTACATAACACAAAATTACTTTTCTGCTCACTTCTCAACTATTGTTCTTTGACATTTGTCAGGAAATTTTCTCTCTCTCCTACCTCTCTTCTCTCTGTCTCTTCCTCTTTCCTTCTCTTTCTTTTTTGCTGTCTCTCGCCCCACAGAAATAGACTTTATAAGCTCTTTCCCTCAACCATCACCCTGAAAATTCTATTTAGAATGTGTTAGCTTTTAATAATAATTATTCTCTTCAATCCAGACAACTAACAGACTCATCAAACTAGCTATCTCTGTGTTATACAGATCAGATCCACTAATTATTCACTTACATGGATGTTGCATTTTCCAATTACAATGAGCTAACAAAAACATAGATTCTTTAACCACTTGCCAAAGCAGCAATGGAGCAACTCTTTTCCTTCTGCAGCCAATAATGGCGGTGAAGACCATTAAGTCTTATTCAAAAGTTCTCCTTTCTCAAACTCCAAGTGAAATTGAAGGCAGATAAATGTCACTGGAATAATTGACAATGATAAAGGTTATCTCTGACCAATGACTCGGCAGAAACCACTCAACTGATCACTTCTAATATTTTCCACTCCCAAATATTTTCCTCACCTTCCATTTCTACTACTGCTATCCCCTCCATCATTTCTCTTGAATTTCTCTTTTTTAATGGCAAAAAAATGACAGTCTTTTTACTCCATGATTCATTGTTTCCTTAAAAAAATCACAGCACCCCAAATTTCTCCTCCCAAGTTGACAATATATTTCAATCATATCTATCTCCAAAAATGTGAATCTTCTTTTTCTTACTCATCTCCTTTTTTTCATAAAGTAGTTATATGCAAATTAGTTCCTCATGCTTCTGCTCTGAAATTTTCCACAAAACTCTCTTTCTCTAGTGTTACTAAAACTTTATTTCTTTTCATTTTTATTTCTCTAATTTTAATAAATAAAATATTTTTTTTAATTTTGTTTTGTTTTGTTTGCTTTTAATAGTGTTAAACTATTCCCACACAAGTAAGGTATACTTACACATTATTAACAAAGATCCAGTTCCTTTGATCCACACCAGAGATCATTCATTGTCTCTGAAAGTAGTCAAAATCCTGGCTAAAAATTGTTTATTTTTCATATAAATATTTTAGAAGTTTAAATTAAAATAAAGTTATTTTCTCATAATACTTATCAAAATTTGTTCATTTATAATCTTTATAGATAAGGTAGCAATATCCTGAGCCTTTTGATAATCATTACAAAGCACACCCTTTACACAAAATTATGTTATTTTTAGTTTCAACTGCTCATAAAAAAGACAGTGTAGCTTACATGTGCTCTACTAGATTATTTTGACTAGACAATATTTTTTTTTTCTAGAGTTTAATGATGATGGATCCTCTGTGACTGTTTGACCAGTGTCACCCCAAATTCTAATGAAGAGTAAATGATAGCAATTAACTTTTATATCTCATATAGTCATGGGTAAGAAAACAACCTGTTTTGTTCTTCCCCCTCCTCCCCATTTTAATCATAGATCAGAAAAGAAAAATAAAAAAGAAATTTAGTTCAACTAGAATTTTTTCTATGTATAAAGGTCAAAGCTAGATGTGGGAGACACAATGGCAAACTTAAAACCTAATCTTTGCCTTCAGGAAGATTAAAATTTATAATGAATGGGTAGAGAAAAATGTCTAGTCCTTTACGCTGTCCCATTTTGTCAAGATTGCAATACACCCACTTATGAACATTGTGATTTTGTACTAAGTTGCTGGCATAATTCTTAGTATGCATAGATCTATAACACTTTATGAAAAATGCATACATGCCAGCAAGTCTCAGATAACATTTACTACATGGTGGAAAGGCTAACACTTTATGGCAAAAGAAATGCCACACTCACAAAACCACACAAATATGACATTTAGATAGCAATCCTCAAATGACTCAATTCAGAATGTGGTGAAAGCCCTGAATCCTTCTTTTGACTTGCTTCCCTTATGGATTCTCCTCTTGGGGAGAGATTCCACTTCCAGCATCATTTCTCACTCACTGGCCATTTCTACTTCTTTCTATAAGATTTGCTCCAACTGAAGTACATTTTCATTTTTTTTCAATTTTTAAAATATGTTCTCTCCCACATTAGAATGCAAGTTCCTCAAGGGCAGGGGCTTTTTTTCCCTTTGGCATTTGTATCTCACTTATTACTAGAATCCTTGACATATAATTAATATGTGATATTTATTGATCTCTATCTTATACCTCTCTATAATGTCAGGGCTAGCTCTCGGAAGGACCTGAGGATCAGAGTCAGGATCAGTCAAAGTCCTTGGTCTTTAGGAGGAGAAGTAAAGGAGGCAGGCAAGCTGCCACATGGCTTGCCAAAAATGAATCTTAGATTCTGAAGTCTGGAGCCTGAAATCTTCTCTCCTCAACATGCTGTGTCAGAGAGACTCTGACCCTTTCCCTCTGTCCTCCAATCCTTACATCTGATTACTTCATCATAACACACTCAGTAAGCTCCAATCATGAGGAGAGCCATCACATCACCATATGTTTATGGAACCATTATCAAACCTTGAGTAGATAATTAGCCTTAAGAGCTCTGCTGTCTTAGATTCAAATAGACCTTCTAAGAGTTCCAGCCCTCTACATCTCTCTATATATTCAATAATTCAATTCAATAAACATGTATTAAGCACATATTATGTGCCTTGCACTGTCTTAAGTGCTGCAGATACAATTAATCAAAAAGGAAGAAAGTTACTTCCTTTAAAGAGTTTACAATCTTAACTTCAAGGAGTGGGGCCAAGATGGTACAGTAAAATTAGGAAGCTGCTCAAAGTCTCCCATTTTCCTCCATAACTACATGAAACCAAGCCTCTGGACAGTCTGACGGAATGAAACCATTCTCCAGCTCAAGAGAGAATGGAAAAAGTTCAAGAAACATCAATCTCACTAGGGTGAAAAGGATGTTCATCTCAAGGAAAATAGACTGTGGGGAAGCTGGTGAGAGGGTCTTAATCACAGCTAATCAACAACTAAGGCCTTTAGTCCTGGCTCTATAGAAGAGCAAAGTAGGGGAGCAGCCCCCAGGACAAGCTCAGAGGGCAAACTTTGGGAAACCAGGCTACTTCCTGAACAGAGAAGGCAAAGCTATTCCCTATAAATACAAGGAATCCCTGTGTTCAAAGCCAAGGCTGAAACCTGCACAGGAAGCTTGGGACAGTGCCACCTTTACCTTATAAGTTTAAAAAAAAAAAGAGGAAATACCAAAGTGGGGGAAAAAAGATAAGCAAGAAATAAAATAATCTGGATCATAAAAAGCCTACTATGGTGACAGGGCACACCAAAACACAAACTCAGAGGAGGACAGAATGTCCAAAAAAAAAAAATTTAAACAGTAATATGAATTTGTCTCAAGCCCAAAGAGGCTTTTTAGAAATGCTCATAAAAACCTAAAATGCAAATAAGAGAAATAGAAGAAAAAAAAAAAGAAAAAGAAAAAAGGAAATGTAAAGTAAGCATGAGAGAATCAACAGCTTAGAAAAGGAAGTAAAATATTATCTGAAGAAAATAACTTCTTATATAGTAGAATTAACCAACTGGAAAAAGTGATACAAAAGATAACAGAAGAAAATCCCACCTTAAAAAGTAGAATAAGGGACAGCTAAGTGGTATAGTGGATAGAGAGTGAGCCCTGAAGTCAGGAGGATTTGAGTTCAAATCTGGCCTTAGACACTTAATACTTGCTAACTCTGTGACCCTGGGCAAGTCACTTAACCCTAATTCCCTCAGTAAAAAAAAAAAAAAAAAAAAAAAAAAAAAGTAAAATAGGGCAAATGGAAGCTAATCACTTTGTGAGACAGCAAGAATCACTCAAACAAACTAAGAAGAATGAAATAATGGAAGAAAATATGAAATACCTCATTAGCAAAACAGTCAAGTTGGAAAATAGATTCAGAAGAGACAATTTAAAAAATACTGGTCTACCTCAAGGCCATGACCAAAAAAGAAAAAGAAAAACTGGATTGCATTCTATAAGAGATCATTAAAGAAAACTGCCCCAACATTCTAGAAAGAGGGGGGGGGGGAAACTAATTGAAAGAATTCATTGATCACCTCTGGAAAGAGGTCCTACCAAAAAAACAAACAAACAAACAAACAAACAAACTCCAAGGGACACTGCTGTGAAACTGTGAACTACAATCTCAAGGAAAAAATATTACAAGCTGCCAGACAGAAACTATTCAAATATCAAGGAGCAACAGTTACAATTGCAAAAAATGTTTGTAGCAGCTTTTTTTTTTGTGGTCACAGAGAATTGAAAAGGGAGTGAAGGTCCATCAGTTGAAGAAAAGCTGAACAAGTTGAGATACATGAATATAAATGAAATATTATTTTTCTATTAAAAAATGATGAACAAGCTGATTATAAAAAGACCTGCAAAGATTCATATTAGTTGAAGCTTAGCAAAATAAGTAGAACCTGGAATATATTATACACAATAACAGCAAGAATGTGCAAAGATCAACTATGAAAGACTTGTTTTTTGTCAGTGCTTCTGTGATACAAAACAATTCCAAGAGACTTTGAATAGAAAATACCATCTGCATCCAGAAAAAGAACTAAAGAGACTGATTATAATTCATGCTATGTTCACTTCTTTTTTTTAATTTTTTTTTAAAATTTCTTCCATGTTTTTTTTCCCCTTTTGCTCTGATTTTTCTCTCCCAATATGCCTCATAAAGCAATATGTATTAAAAATAAATATATTTGCTACAATAAAAAAAAACAGAAAAAATAAGATGTATTGGCTTAGATTTTTTTAAAAAAAAGAGTTTAGAATCTAATGGGGAGATAACATACAAAAAAAGCAGGAAACTGGAGCCTAAATTAGAAGCATAGGATGAGTTTAAAAGTGGAATGTTTATCTTGAGAAATACATTTTGATCTAATGAGCTGAAACTAGACAGAAAAGGAGATATCAAATTGAGTAGTGAAATATTTACCTATGTATGTACTCTGTCTCTGTCTCTGTCTCTTTTTTTTTCTGAATCTTTCTCTGTGTCTGTGTCTGTCTCTCTCCCTTTCCCTGTAATTTTTTTTACCTTTATATCTTTTGAATATTTCCTCCTCTCACTTTTGAACTGCCTGAATTGACCTTCAATTCTCCATTCTGTTACCTCACCCCTCAATTACTACAATTACCTGATGGAAAGTCAAGTCATTCCCTCCTCCAACCAATCCTTCATTCAATCACCAAAGTGATGGTTTAACCAAATCACTCCTTTACTTAATACATCGCAGTGTCTTTCTAATATATCTAGCACCAAATATAAAATTCCATTTGGCATTCAAAGTCCTTTACATTCCAGCTCCTCATATCCCTTTCCTGTCCTATTTCTTATCCTTTACCATTTTTTTCTTCATTACAATACCATTCCTTTAAATCCCAATAAAAATTGTCTCTTCTATAGGAAACCTTCCTTTTCCATCTTAATTCTAGTAATTCTGTGTTTTTCCCCCAATTTGTCCTCTATAAATCTTTTTTTTTAATTGTTGTTTGCTTATTTTCCTTCCAAAAATAACTGTTAATGCCTTCAGGTAAATGTCTGTCTCTTGCCTCTTTATGTGTCTTCAGCACATAATAATGTTCTTGGAACATAAAAGGAAATGAATACATAGTTATTGACTTCCTGACATCTTTTTATCTATCTCTTTATTAATAAATAGCTGATTTGTAAAGGTTGTATTTGTGTTTATACATGAATATATAGTGTCATAGAAGTCAGCTCCACTTGAACTTTTAAGAAGACATTGTATATGTGTGAGTACATACATATGTATATATACATGTATGTATACTGACATATGTATGTATATGCCATATGCACATAAATACAAATGTGTGTGTACAATTACTCATATGTATCAATCCTAGTTGTGGTTCCATTTATCATTTTGTCTCTGAGTTATTTATTAAAAAAAGGATGAGGAAGAGGGGGAGAAAGAAAAAAAAAGGAGGAAGATGAGAAGGAAATAAGGAGGAACAGGAGGAAGAAGTGGAAGAGTAGAATGAGAAGGGGAAGGAGAAGGAAAAGAATATTTATAATTTGGGAAAGCATAAGGAATTAGTATCTGAAAATTATTCTAGGCTGCAGGAAAATCCTAGAATAGAATAAAAGACTGAATACACATAAGGTTTTCAGAAAGAATTGTGATGAATTCCATAATCAAGTATTGTTTTCTTAACAATAATTACCTAATTTCTTTTGCTAGATAGAAATCTGAAGTACAGATGATACTGAAAAGAAGGCACCCAGAACAATGGAAAGAACGCTCATGGAGGATAAATAAGAGATATGGAAAAGAAATGAGACATAATCGAAAGAGTACAGGACATGGTATTTTCTTATTTGGGCACTATTCGAATCCCAATTATTTTCAGTCTTAAAATCACTGATAACTCGGTATTGACAAATACTATTTGAATTCATGTATTCCAATCTCCACAATCTGTTTTTAATTTATCATTCCGAATAATTGTCATCTTGTTCTTTTAAAAGTTTCAAACTATTCAAATATTATGCATTCAGTCTCATTCTCATCCTCAAACTTTGTTGAGCACATCTTTGCCCATGTCAGCCTTAATCTATGTAATGTATATGGACATTTTCTCTTTCCTAAGTCTGTCTGTTGAAATGTTTTTCTTTTTGAAATGTTGAATTCAATTGTTTCCTCTTCCAGGGAGACAGTCTAAAACCATCTCTTCTTGCCTACATTTTTGTGCATAACATGTTCCCTACATTTTTCTTCATGCCAATCATAGTCCTTTTCTTTTTATAAGATTTGTATCTTTTCCCCCATTAGATTTTCATTTCTCATACAACAGTATGAGTTTTTTTTTTTATTTGTATTCTTTGTGTTTGCATCTTTGGTGTATCAAAAACTAAAAGAAAATAAATATCTTATAATGACATAATAATGTCACCGTAGAAATGTGTAGACAATAGAAAGCCATACAGGATATTTAACTCTTAGAAGTCATAAGATCCAAAGAGATCTTGCCAGGTTATACATGTAAATCTAGATGTATACATACATACACACACATTCATACAAACACACATATATGCATATGTGAATGAGTATATAAATATGTGAATAAATTCATATGTATGTGCACATGTACAAATATGTCTGTGTAAGGATATTATGAATGTACATCTATATATGGATGCTTATGTAAAGTCATAAGTATATATATATATATATGTTTATACTTGAATATACATATACAAGTGAAAATATTTATGATATGCCTACATATATTCATATATATGGACATATACACATATGTGTATGCATTATATATTTCTGGGTATATATATTATACAGGCACATTCATGTGATAAAATCATTAACCAGTACTTGGCCCATGGATTTACTTCTTTGAACTTATATAACCCAGAATTTACCTTAAAAAATCTGGAGTGTTATAAATAGAATATTGAAATGAATGTTTAGAAGAAGTGATTTCAAATCTTGTATTTTATACTGGAGAAAAACTTCAACTTTTTGAGCACTAGTTATAAATGCATAACTACATGTATATCTACAAACATCCAGGCACCCCATCATACACATACACAGTCTACCATGACCACAGAGAGGCTAAAGATGGTATAATAATGCCTTCAGAACTTCTTTCACTTGGTTGCTGTCAGTATAAAATGAAATGATATTTGAAAAGTACTTAGCAAAATCCAAAGCTCTATCTCATTTTTTTAATTGTTATTACATAGGCAGTCATCAGATAATAGAAAAAACTCATCCCTAGTATTGATGATACATTAGGTACCACATAAACATGATTTTATACAATTGATTACTGGATCACCTTGTTTAATTAAACTTCAGAAATTTTAATTTTCTAAAGGAAGTAGATGGATCATTTAAGTTTGTTTAAAAATGATGTTTATGTTAATTTTTAGAAACATGCATCCCACTCTGGGACAGGAATATGATTCTCTGGTCTAAGAATATTTCTATTAGAAAATTACAAGACTTACATAAATTAGACTTATAATAGTAAAAGAGGAAAAATGTATTCTGGAATAGATCTCTCATCACTGGCCTTATATCTGACTCTTCTGAGAGAATGGGATTATGGGTTTTCTCCCATAGTGCTCTCTGGCCCAAAGAGCTTTAAGGGAGGTGTGAACTACCTTGAAGTTAGAAAGTTTACTTTGTGAAGCTGGCATACTTGTGAACTCCAATGAGTAAAGGTGTGAACACAAGCCTTGTATTAATTAGTTCTACTTAGTACCTTGTTTCAGGTTCTGGCCAAAATCTTCTTGTAAGATTAGATCAACTCTAATTAGTTAGCAGTTAGTAAGGATTCCAACATCTCCCCCTTTCTTTTGTTAGATGAAAACACCAAAGGAAATAGGAAATCTAATCAGATTAGTGGGTTTCTGAAGGGGTACACATAAATCCATCAATATGGGCCAGAACTTTGTAACAGATATTCATGGTATACATAAATCCATCAATATGGGAGGCATTATACATAATTTACATAAGCACATAGCAATATGACACAGGCTAGTAGTAACATAACCCTGAAAACGTACAGTTTGTCTATATTAGAATTTCTTAAATAGACCCTCACTTGTTACAGTAGTCCAAAGTAAAACTGAATGATCTGCCATCTAATTTAATTATCTAAGCCCCAGCAGGATTCAAGGAATCTTTTGCAGGCTTTTCTGATTTTTAATCTTTTTTTTTTCACCATAGATTTGCTCAGTTTTGTATACAAACTGTGACAAGTTTTCAGAATTGTATTCTCTCTCTCTCTTTCTCTCTCTCAACTTGAGTGTAACATTCATTCCTTTTATTTTTGAACATATTTCTGGATATTCTACTTTCTACTATTTATTTTATTTAATGTTTGTCAAGTGAATTATTTTTTATATCATAATAGTTATTCTGAGTACATGTTATAACCAAAATTTAAATAATGGCTAAATATAGATAGATAGATGAAGATAAAGATAATAGTGTATTTGTAAAAGCATTCTTGCTCCATTTTAATAAATATTTTTTCACTACAAAATCAACTAGAAATGAATTTTGTCAACATATCCATTTTGATATCTAAAAATGGAGGAAATATGATATGAATAAATGCTCTTTAATGGGTACTTCAGTTGAAAAAGTGTATATTTTGCAACTTTTTTCTTAGAAAATATTAAATATAATAATAAATTAACAAAAAAATCGCATTTGTCCCAAAAGATATATTTGCAAAATGATTAAAGGTTCATGCTTACCATTCAGAATTTCCTTTTAAAATGTTATTCTGAACGTTTCACCACCTGTGAAACCAGCTGCTCCTATTGCAAACGGTACATAATGATCATGATACAAAGATTTTGTCCTCTGCTTAAAGACACTTATTGTTGGTATCTGATAATTATTAGAAACTGAAGAAATTATGGAGATAAAAGAAGGGAAGTAATTATAGGAAGATAGAAACAAAATTGGAATGAGAATGTGAAGACATATTCTAATCCAAGTGGTGTCAGTCAATAGTTAACTGCTAGACATTTAGCATATGGTTTGTGGAGGCTCAGTTGTTCTCCTTCACTTCATCTGTTAATGATGGAATGGGATTAGAAGAATTTTGTCATTGTTGGCACTACATTTTAGTGAGGTCATTGAAACATTAGAACAGTGACCAAATCGGTGTGTCCTAAAAGCTATAATCTCTAAGGCTCAGATGAAGGAACTGGGAACATAAGACGAAGGAAGAATTGGTTTATATATGCTAAGCTTCTGCTGTTATCTAGAAGGAGAGCTATCAAAATATATGAGAATTTATCTTCTGCTATTTTGCCCCAGGGAATAGAAATAAATGCATTTGGTGGAAGTTTCAAGATATAGATTCAAGATGGATTTAAGCATGCATTTCTTCACACATGGAGCTGTTCTAATGTCTAATGGGCTTTTTCCTGAAGTGAAAAGTTCCTGATCATTGGGAATCTCCAAATGAAAGCTGAATGAATGATGACTTATCTGAGATTTGTTTTTAGGTCTTGCTTTGTGATGACCACATAGTTTAAAATCAGCTGGAGTCAGGAATTCAGGTTAAGAGAAAATCATCAATCTTTATTCTTTTTGAGGTGAAGGGGGATTAGCAATGTGAGCAGCTGAGATAGGAACTAGCCAGAAATCTCTTCCACCTCTCTATCTGCTTCTCCGCTTCCACACACCAAAATTGGCATTTCCTATACAACACATCAGGACTTGCACAAAGAGTGGGCGGGGGCCATTCTTTCTCCAAGCATATATATTAAGAGAGTATGGTCCAATTACTATTTAGCCTCACGTGCTTGGGACCTCTGTGCATCAACTCAAGCTTCAGCCCATTACATTGCTTGGAAATCATTTTCATGATCATCATTATGATCACCATCATCATCATCATCATCATATTTATATAGCACTTAAAGTTTCGTAGAGTCATTTTCACAAGTTATTCCACTTAATCCTTACAACAACGCTGTCAAGTTATGATACTCATTTTGCAGATAAGGAAATTGAGCAAAAAACAAACAAACAAACAAACAAACAAACAAAAACAATAATAATGACTGAAATAAAGACTCAATCTTCTTCTCTAATCCAGGTTTTAAAATCTAAACTTCTATGATTTCTAGGGTACTGGCCCTGCTATAGGATTTTAAAACTATCTCTGAGAAATTCAGTTAATTTGTAATAAAAAGAGAAAGTTGTAACTACCAACCATTTCTTCAAGGCTATTTTTTTTTTGTTTTGTTTTGTTTTGTTTTTGTTTTTATTGTTGTTTGTTTTTTGAGGGGCAATTGGGATTACGTGATTTGTGCAGAGTCACACAACTAGTAAGTGTTAAGTATCTAAGGCCAGACTTCAACTCAAGTTCTCTTGACTCCAGGGCAGGTGCTCTATCCACTGTACCATCTAGCTGCCCCTGCAGGTTTTCCTTCTAATTTAGCAAACAGAGAAATCATAGCATAGTTTCTGATTGAACCTTCATTCTACAAAGCTTATTCCATTTTGCAAAAAAAAAAAAAAAAAAAAAAAAAGTGTTCCTTAAGGAATATCCTTTGCCACTCGCAGTGACATGGACTGATTTGTTTAAAGGCCCACAAATTAATTTGTGGTATGAGGAAGTTTCAGAGAAGGGAAATTGTTTTTGTTCACAATGGAGAGATATTTGGAAGTGGGAAAAAGTGGGATAATTTTACTTTATTTTTCCTATCTTTCTTCTTCAAATAGTCATCAGAGGAAGGGAGCCCATGGAGAAATACAATGAGAGAACAATGCTCAACTGTTATAGGTGTTATTACTCATCTGCCATACTGAAGAACTCAATTTGACATGGATTATTGTTTTGCTGATACATTTATCATTTTCTGATAGGTATCTTATTCCTTTATATTAACCACATCCTAATATAGTTTGTCCTGGAAAACCAAATGAGTTTGTGAGTTGACACTTTCATAGATCACCACTGAAATTTTAATCAAAGGTTATCTTAAATGCAGCCTCTTCAAAATTGTGCCAGTGACCAAAAAGCACTGGGTGTGGCCAAGCTAAAAAAGTTTGGAGGTCAACCCCAATGAGATCTCTTGCTAAGGATCAACTTTACCTCTATCTGATGGGATCACTGCCAACTCCTACCAAAAATGCCATTCCTCCCTCCCATGTTAATTATAAAGATCATATAATACAATGGATTAGAAGGGATGCAATCTGAATCAATGACCATGGGAATAGTCATTTCCCCTAGCTGTCCTCTTGCCTGAAATGTTCTCTGTTCATCTGTTTTCTTCAAGTACCAATTAAAATCACTTGTTCATTCAAAAGCCTTTTTCCAACCAATATTAATAGTACTTACATAATGTGTCTATTCATCCTGTATATGGCTTGTTTGTTTTTATTTATTTCTTCTTTCTTCAATTAGATTGTAAACTCCTTGAGGATAAAAACTTTTACTTTTTTTTTTTTTTTACTTTTTGTTGTTGTTGTTGTTGTTGTTGTTTGTTTTGTTTTGTCTTTTTTTTCTTTATTTTTTGTTTTGTTTTTCTTCTTTTAACTCCCCATGGTCAGGTGCCTCTCAAAATCTCTCTTACGAACTTTAGAATTGATTGTATGACATGGTAGACACTGGCACAGGATCACCCAGCATGACGTGTCCTCATCAGAAAAAAGATTCTGTGCTTTATAAGCAAAGCAGACTTGAATTAGCCCAGAAGAATTGTGAGATGCACAAAATTAGAGAAGCTAACCCAAAAGTTCACATGAACTGTTTGTGTCCAATCTGTGCCAGAGTATTTTGAGTTCTTGTTGATCTGATTAGCCAGTTGGACAGATTGTAACTTGACTCTAACATAGTGATGTCATTTTGGTCCTTTTCCAAAATGAAGGTCAACAATCTATCCCAATGGGAATGGGACAACATGGCATCCCAAATCTCACTCAATCCTGGATAGGCTAAAAAGCTGTAATTGATGCATGCCCATGGCTCGTAATATTCTAGTAGCAAGTCACTCCAATTAGAGCTAATAATACTACTAATAATTGTTCATAATCCAATATTGAGATGAAGTATAAATGTTGACTTTTGAGGGTAATGAAGCAATTAACTTTGTGAGATATCTATATATGTGTGGGTTTGGATACATGTATATCTATACATATACATGTGGTTAGATAGATGTGTATCTTCATACATAAGCATACTTATATTTATGCACCCACATATACACATATATGTATATGTATGAATGCATGCATGCATGTATATGCATGTATTCATAGCACACAAAGAAAAATTCAAAGGGAAAAGCCCTTTGTGCATCTTTTTATTATTCTAGATTTCACAAAAAGATGATGTGAAAATAAATAATCCAGGACAAATATATACACTGCAGGCCCAAACAAATCCCTATCTTGCACCTATTAACTGTTCTGTAGGGGAGAAGGGAAAGAAAGAAAAACAAACATTAAGCTCATCTAACAACAGAAATTTTCAGTCAATGTAATGAAATACATGATTTGTTGGGGGATTACTGGAAGTTACAGCAACATTGAATTATTTCTTGAGTCACTGTAATAAGATCATAATCAGCTAGAGAAAGTAATAATCTGACAGAATAACAGCAAATATTATCGGCCATTGTGGTACAGTATGGACTTTATTCTGAGGTCTTACTTAGCTTTTAATTGAAAGAATAGTTTTCTCATCACTGTTTCAAAAACACTGATTTATAGAATAAAAGCAAAATAAATAAGACAAAAAACTCCATTGCTTATTTTTATTTTATTTTATGCTTATTAAAATTACAAATCTGACCATGTTATTCTTCTATTCGAAAATCTCCATTGGCTCCCTATTACCTCTAGGATAAGGTACAAAATCCTGTTTTTTTTTTTTTTTAAGTATTTTTTTTTTGCTTATCAATTAGATAAATAAATGTTTATTTTGTTATTAATTAAATGGTCATTTCTTAATTATCATTATTTTTGACCTCACTTGTAGTCTTTGATATTGTAGATGACTCTTTTATATGAAATAACTTCTCCCTAGATTTTCATTACTGCTTTCCTTCCATTCTTTTCCTATTTTTTGGATTATTCTTCAGCAACCTTGACTTAATCTTCCCCCAGGTCATGTCCCCTGACCATATTTTTTTCTTAAGGATCTATCCTGAGCCCTCTTCTCTCCTCTCTCTGTATGGGATCTTTTCAGCTCCCATGGACTCACTCATCTCCATGTAGAAAATTCTGACCTCTCTCCTCATCAATAATTACAACTTTTCAAATGCGTATTACAATCTCAATCTGGATATCCTATAAATATATTAAAATCAGTACATCCCAAGCTGAACTCATTACCTTCCCCTTTCAAGATCTTCCTCCTTTCATACTCCCGGAATATGTGTATATATGTATATATGTATACATGCATATATATACATTCACATACACACATGCATACCTACACATACATATATCTGTATGTATATACACATGTTTTTTTGTTAAAGAATGATTAGTTGAACATAGAGTAGAATACTACCATTTCTTAGCTAGGTAACACTGGACTATCATGTCACCTCTCTGCTCCCCAGTTTCTTCATCTGTATAAAGAGGATTCTAGTCAACATGACCTATGATGTCCTGCTGAGCATTCTAAATAGAAGTAAGTGGTCCAGCAGATAGAGTACTAGTTCAGACTAGAAGATCTGACTTCAAATTCACTGTGATTTAGGGTAAGTCACTTCATTTTGTCTGACTCAGTTTCCTCACCTGTGAAATGAGGGTAATAATAACAATAAAAATCGACCAGGGTTTTTAATGAGGAATAAATAACATGATTTGGATAAATTATATAGTACATTGTCTATCCCATAGTAGGAACTTAATAAATGTTTTTTTTTTCAATTTTCTTTAAATCTATGATTCTTTTGTTCAGTTATGTTCCTTTGGAATCCCATTTGATGTTTTCTTGGAAAAAAATAATAGAATAATTGGCTATTTTCTTCTCCAGGTCATTTTACAGATGAGGAAACTCAGGCAAACAGGGTGAAATTATTTGCACAGGGTCACACAGTGCCTGAGGCCATATTTGAACTCACAAAAATAAGTATTCCAGACTTCAGGCCCAACAGTATGTATCTAATATATGGAGATCAAAATTGATCTGAATCATTAATGGATACTAACACATAGAGATTCAAAAAGTATAATATGAGAAAAACCAGAGATTAGAAATGGAATGTCACAAATGGACAAGAGTCATAAGTCATTTTTTACCTTCTCTATTTCTTTCTGTCTCACTCCATTTCTTGCTCTATCATTTTCCTATATCTTATGGCTCTCTCTCCTTTGCTCTTTTTTATTCCCTCATTGATGTTTTTACTTAAATTTTCTGGGTCTCTTTTCAGTTACCTTCTGTCTACTTGTCATCTTATTATTCCTGACTCAAAGATTTTTCAGTCTAATAAAACCCTATAGATTCCACTCCTTCCCCAACAAGAAGGCCAGATGGAGTAATGAGATCAGATTAAATTGAGGAAATCTAAGACTTAGAATTACATAATTTTTCTACTTTCAGGTTCATATGGCCACCTTCTGGACAATGACAAGGATCAAAATGTTCTGGCAGAAGTTTTTAGAAGTCATTTAAAAATCTGAGTAATTCTTAATTAGCACATTGTTATTGGAATAAAAATGGTTTTAAGAGCCTTAGACTAACCTTTCTGTTGTTCACACTAGTCATTTGTTTAATAATATATTTGATTTTTTTTTCTTTTGCTTTCCTCTATTAAAAACAGGCAGAATCTATTTGCAGGAATTCTGCAGAGCAAAATATTCTCCATATATTATTAGATGGCCAGACAAAGGACGGGGTGTTAGAATGGATAGGAAGGCAATTATCAAAGAACCACTTATACTTTCTCCTCTGCAAAGGAATAATTTTGGATAGGGAAGATCTTGGACAGAATGTTATTCAATCCTTACCTTGAAAACATTCGCTCTTATAAATAAAAAATGAACAACAAGTAAATAACAACAACAATAACAAAATAAATAAGACCCAAAACAAAAAGATATCTAGTAGAATTGTGGACTTTAAAGAGACTCACTGGAGGTAGCACCTACTTATCTAAGAGATACCTTTCTGTGATTAGAACAATGGATTTAACATCAGGAAGACCTGAATTTTAATTCTGTTTGCAGATTCTCACTCTGGATAATTCACTCACTTTTCCCTAACCTTTCTCATTCATGCTGTCTCCCATGCCTGAAATGTTTTCCTTCCTCTGTTCTTACTATTGACTTCCCAAAACCCTACCAAAATTTCACTTTCTATATGAAGACTTCATCAGTTTCTCTTAATTCTGGTTCTTTCCCTCTTTAATTATTTAATTCTTCATATATGTGTGTGTGTGTGTGTGTGTGTGTGTATATGTATGTGTATGTATATATATATATCATTAGATTGCAAGTTGAGTATTAAAGAGTGTCATTTGCTTCTTTTTTATTCCCACCACTTAGTATAGTGTCTGACACATAACAGGCCCTTATGAAATGTTTATTTATTGATTGCTTATATAGCTGGCTTTCTATGTATTTGTTTGTATTTCCCTCATTAAAATAAAAGCTTTGGGTAGCTAGGTGGTGCAGTGAATAGAGTACCAGTCCTAAAATCAGGAGGACTAGAGTTCAAATCTGCTTTCAGACTTTTAACACTTCCTAGCTGTGTGACCCTAGGCAAGTCATTCAAACCCAACTACCTCAGCAAAATAAATAAATAAATAAAAATAAAATGAAATCTTTGGGGACAGACTGTCTTTTGCCTTTTTTAAAATCCTCACTATTTAGCACAGTGCTTGGCACACAAGGTGCCTAAAATATATACTAATGAATAGATAATAAATATGACTGAGTGACATAATTGGATTAATTGATGTTCGTGGTTCCATCCCATAAATGTTCTGCTCTGATAGCTTACATATCCTTCCTAACAAATGATCTGACTTCTTGCATTTAAAATCTCAGAGAAGATTTCATAATTGAGACTAATAAGAAGTTTTGGAGACAGACTTTCTAGGCAATCAATAGTCAATTTACCATCCATCAGTGCAATGGGTGACTTTGATTCCATGTTTGTCTTCATTGAAGGTGTTTGATAACATGGCTGAAAACATAATGCTACAAAATATGGGATCATGCTGACAATGTTGTTTCACTCCATTGGTGATTGGGAGTGGTAAAGCACTGGGTGCTCATTTTATTCTAGATGAGATTTACATGATGGGGAGGTGATCCATCCTCATACAAAAGCTGACTGAAATATTATAATTATATGGAAAGAGGAAGTTGTGTCCTAGGAGTTCAAGGATGTCTCTGTTGTCCATCTTTATAAAGGTATAGAGAATAGATTGTCCTGGGACAATCATAGCAGGGGGGTTTTCTCTTAGACATTGCTGGCAAGATTCTTGCCAGAATATTCCTTAATAGGCTGACCCTACACTTGGAAAAAAAGGTCATCTCCGAGAGTCAGTATGACTAGAGAAGGGACTGAGGGACAGTTATATGGTGTTTACTATTTGATAACTCTAAGAGAAATGCCAGGAGCAGAACAAAATTCTGTATATAACATTTGTAGATCTGACTAAGGAAAAACAAAGAGGAAGTGACAGCAAGAATTTGAATCCAAGTTCTTAGACTCCCAAACTAACACTTTTTCTAATGTTCCATCTCCATTCCAATTCAGAATTTGAGGGATATTTATCAGAAGTCTCAAATAATATACATAAGATTTGTAAAAGACTAATTGCTTACTATATGTCAACCTTTGCACCAAGCATTGGAGATAAATATATGGAAATGAGTCACTGCCTGGTCTCAAGGAGCCTATTTTCTGACAAAGGGAGACCATACATATTGTTGGACAGAGGATAGTGGAGTGGGGAAGTAGTAGGGAAAATCAGGAAAGAAACTGATATTTGAACATGTTTTTTTGAGTAGCATTGGCAGTATTCATTTGATTATGACTGGGGGCAGAATTTGAGGGAAAATTCAAGGGAGCAGTTGGCAAAAAAGCCAATGGCAGCAAGACAGCCATGTCTTAGATTGTGATGGATGGCTGAGGTGGGCTGCATATAATGAGCCAATTGAAAATGTGACCCATCAATACAGCACAGATCCTTGGGGAGAAATTCCAGAGATGAGTGTGTTAATCTCACACGTGGGCACAGTGGTAAGCTTATGGGGAGATCCAGTGGTCCAAAAAGGTTCACAACAGACAGGACTTGTAGCAATAAAAATAAAAAGGTTAGAGTAAAACTGGGAGCTGCTGAATTGCTGGCCTAACATTTCTGCTATTCGCCTGACTTCAGAGTGGATTGTTCCAGAGGCTTAACCTCACAGGCAAGGGTTAAGTGGTCCAGGCCATCAAAGGTAGAAGATGCTGGGTCAGAAAGTTAAAGAGCTAAAATGAAGCAGAGGCTTTTACAGAGAAGAGAAATCTCTAGAGTGTTCTTATCTCTTCCCTCTCTTTGTTTTCTGTTTTATTCTCTTGCCTCCTCATGAGAAAAGCCAGACAGATGTCTATGCTGGGAAAGTATAAAACACTGTGAACTCTGCTCCATATCCTCCCATCTTTCTGGTGTGCCTGTGTGTGTGTGTGTGTGTGTGTGTGTGTGTGTGTGTGTGTATTTACCATTTTTCTCTTCTTGAGAATGCTTCTAAGATTCTCACCTCCTTTCTGATCAATATTTTATTTAGCAAATCATGAAATCATGACCTCCCTTAGTTATTCCCTAACTGCTTGAAATCTCTATAGATCATCTCCTTGAAAGGAACTAGATTTTCTTGTAAAGAATATAACTTTTTAATGAAATTTTTCATCAGAAAACTGAAGAGGAAAAAGTAAACTGAACAGTATATTTCATTTACTAGCTGATTCCCAATGATATATATATATATATATATATATATATATATATATATATATTATATATATATATATATATATATATATATATATATATATATATATATATATATATATATATATATATTTTTTTTAATATGATAGACTAAAATCAGGATGGATGTGAATAAGCTGTGTGACCCTCGGCCACTCATTTAAACTCTCTGTGACTTACTTTTTCAGTCCACAGAGGGAGATAGCAGGATTTAAAAAAATATTTCTTTTCCTTCTGTTCTTCCTTTCTTCTTTCTCCTTCCTTTCTTCTCTCTCCTTCCTTCCTTCTTTCCTTCCTTCCTCTTTTCTTCATTTCTCTCTTTCCTTCCTTCCTTCCTTTCTCCATAACAGATTATATACATACATACATACATATATATATATATATAGATAGATAGATAGATATTTTCAATAGCCTCTATTTATCAGTAAATTGGAATATAATATGATTGACCAAATTCATTCACCTTTATACTTAGTTGGACCCTAAGGGGTAAAATTGAGAGAACTGCTCCACGTAATTTTTGAAAACGGAAATGGGACACTCAGCTGAAACATTCAGGGAATTTACTGGAATTGGGGAAATGTCAATTGATTAAAAGTGAGATATAATTTCCCAAAAGTTATTTAATCCCAACTTCTCTTGTTAAATTCTGAGCAAGATCCACTGTCCATTTTCAGCTTCCATAATATTTGAAGAACCATAGGATCAGATGTAGAAACTTTACATTCGACTATAAACACCAGAAAAGAATTAGGGAGTTGGGTGTTTATTTCATGGATATAGGAGCTTCCAGAATGAGGAAACTTCTCCCCATGCAGAACTTAAAACAACTCTAAATTTTATCAACAAAGAGAGTTGTGTAGGAACATTGAAAAAGAAAAGGATTGGCCCAAAGTCCCCCACATAGTGTATAGAATTAGGATGCAAATCCAGATCATCCTGATTTTGAAGTCAGTTCTTTATTTTGGCTTAGACTTATGATTTCATCACTGTAAGGAAATTTGCCCTTTACTAATGCAGGTGAGTACTTCCTCTCACATTTAGAATCTTGGAGAATTGCCTGGGGGCAGTGACTGATGAAGTAATATGTCCAAGGTGAGACTAACAGTGAGTTTTAGAGACAGAACATGAACTTTTGCTGTTCCTGATCCCAAGTTGCTATTGTTAACTTGTTTCAGTCACATCCAACTTCTTGTGACAAAATTTGGAGTTTTCTTGGAAAAACTTCTGGAGTGGCCATTTTCTTCTCTATTTCATTTTACAGATGAGGAAACTGAGGCAAACAATGTTAAGTTCTTTTATCCACATCACACAGCTAATTTTTTTCTGAGCCCAGGTTTGAACATAAGGAGATGAGTCTTCTTTCCTTGGGATGTAGCAGTCTA